>NW_016157607.1:204152-204236 GCF_001687245.7 Rhagoletis zephyria | reverse complement strand
CCTTGGATGCCTCATCTTTCTCTTCCGTCGGGGTATGGGCGCAGATGAGCGTGATGTTGAAGAGTCTCGCTTTGATGCGGATTG
>NW_016157607.1:193010-203915 GCF_001687245.7 Rhagoletis zephyria | reverse complement strand
GTCCGGACATTCCAGGTGCATGCCCTCAAATCGTAGTCCTTTAAACGTTTGCCGTGGCCGTCATCATGGGGGAGGGGGGGTCTCATCCGAGGCTTTGCCTTGCTTCTTCACTGGAAGTGGTTTTTACGTGGCGGGTCCCAAGCCCAGCGCACAACCCATTGCTGGGACGGGGGTGGTTTCGCAACCAAATACACGTTTATATAGCGAGCCGCTTGCTCCAAGCAGACACCCGCTTGCAGCCGCATCTACTGGTAAACAAACGCTGCAGACTTCAGTGAGCCCTTAAACCGAATAAGTCAGAGTGGCCCCACCGAAGCTCCCTCTCTTTCTGCCGTGACCCAATGCTCCACTCGGATTGGTTACCGCATCTCGCACATGGGTTGCTCACGTTGCCCAGAGTGCGTGAACGAGGACGCAAGAGTCGGGGTTGAGTATAGCCATGCAACTGTAACTGCATACCCAGCGCAATGACTATACCCAATTGCACTCCACGCTCCATGGCTTTTGTTAGACTATCATTTTGTCTCGGGGTGTATAATAAAGGAATACCAGGTATTATTATGTGTCCCATACCAGGAATCACTTTAATTTATTGGAAAACTGTTTCTGTAATGTACTGTTAAAAATGCTTTTATTTTTAAATGGAGATACTGCGAAAAGGGATTATCGTGCAGTACCCTTTTTTTGTTCGAAAAAAGATACGAGCGTTAAGTATACTGTATCACATTACGATAACGCAGCTGCTATCGCCTCTTTAATGTTGTCTTGGGTCCACGTTCGGACTTCTCCTATTTTTGGGATCTAGAATAAAAGTAGTGTTCAAGTAATACAAAATTTACGTATGAAGAGTAATGTGTTATACGTTAACCGACCTCTTCTGTTCCCAATGGCCGATTTTCAAAATTAGCAAACAAATTCATAAAATCTACAAAACATAAATTTTCTATTATCCGACACTTTATCATTTTCATTTTCATTTTCATTTNAAAACATAAATTTTCTATTATCCGACACTTTATCATTTTCATTTTCATTTATTCAGTCTTGTTGCTGGCTGTACATAAGACTTTAGCATTTTAATCACATCATATTTTACACAATATTACGAGTAGGTAAATTAAAATTTAAAGCAATAAAAAGGCATTGGCTTAAGGTTAACTAAATATTCAAATAAATACGAAGTACCTTAGAAAGCGAAAAGAATAAGTAGAAGAAAATTGGAATGTTTAGAATTTAAGTATTTAAACACCTCTAACTTAAAGCGTCTAGTATTTTAAATGGATTTTATAAAAATCGGTAGGGAATTCCATATTTTGACAACACTGACAAAAAACATTCTATAGGAAACAAGATAATTGTGCTTTGGTACGATAAGGCTGTAGGTTCTAGCTGACTGTGCAAAGGTTAGTTTTTAAAAATAGTATTGCGGGATTTTTGCATGTATCAATTTATGCAAAAATATAAGGTTACGGTATTTTAAGGAAACAGTCAGACTGCAATTTAGTATTTTACAGCTATATTGAGAAATATGATCAAATTTACTCTTGGAAAATACATATCTGGTACAATTATTTAGTGATAAATGAAACACAAAATATTCTTTTGTAACATTAACAGTTTTTTCTTTCTAAATAATTTTTTTTAGCAAATAAAGTTGATTTCTCGCAGTTAAAAATAAAACTTAAAAATACGGGGTCACATGTTTTGTGTGACTTAAAGAAACCAACTGGTTTCACTTCATATCTGTATTATAACCCTTTCTTAAGTTAGCTCATGCTGAGGTGATAACAGACGTTGTAGACTAGCTAGAATTGCAGATAGGCGACTATACCACATTACACTCCAATACCCGAAGTTCCTCTATAATTTTAACGCAATATGGCGTCCGAAGGTCTTTGTGTTTCCGAAATATGAAAAAGGCTCTTTAAAGGGTGTTACAAGTTAAAAAATAGTCAAACAAAAGATCGGTCGGCGCCAAATCATATGTGTTTTAGTTTGAAACAAAAACGATATGGATTACTTTTTTCCCAGTGTATGTTTTATGTGGAAATCTTGATTTTTCGAATATCGAATAAAACGGATTTTTTTTCTATCGAACAACCCCGTTTTTCTCATTTCATACAAATATTGACCTCTCAATAAAAGTTTTAAGTTCTTCGAAGTTTTCAAGGCTTTTTTCAACTTAAGGGAAGCCCCTAAATAGTTTTAAATTATGATTCCAATAGTTTGTGGCGCTTAAACCTTTTCTACGTATTTGTCCGAGCATCTTCTCCAATTCGCGTTCTGCTTCTTGACGTTGTGACACGAATGGAGAGATCCACCTCCGAAGAAGCTTTTTTTATAGCAGAAGTACACTCGGAGGTTTGTCATTGTCTGCCGAGAGAAGACCGCTATTTANCTTTTTTCAACTTAAGGGAAGCCCCTAAATAGTTTTAAATTATGATTCCAATAGTTTGTGGCGCTTAAACCTTTTCTACGTATTTGTCCGAGCATCTTCTCCAATTCGCGTTCTGCTTCTTGACGTTGTGACACGAATGGAGAGATCCACCTCCGAAGAAGCTTTTTTATAGCAGAAGTACACTCGGAGGTTTGTCATTGTCTGCCGAGAGAAGACCGCTATTTAAAAAAACCTATTTTGATGTTGCTGGGACCAGAAATTGAACCATGGGCCTCCCGAGTGGCAGTACGCATATATAAACACTCGGTTACGGCAACAAGAGCGCTACTCAAATCCGAAAAAAAAGACAAAATTCAATACTTTAAAAAAGACCAAACGTTAATTTTTCAACAATTTTTATTTGTTTTACTTTTGATCTAAAAAAACAAAACTTTCAACTTATTTTGCTTTGCTCTTTTCTAAATAAAAGCTATCTTTACTGTCAATAGTTCTATCGTAATTTTGGTCATGACTTCATACCAACATTAGCATTTTCACGTACGAAAACTATCTAAATTTCCAAATCGGGAATTGGTTTTTTTTCAAATTGGATTTGGAAAAAGCCGAATAATCGAACACCCTAGTAAACATGTACAGACATCCCTGCATACATATTGTCCTTTACATGTGTCAAGTTAAAACAATTGCAAACATGTTCATATGTATGTTTTTAGAATAAGACTTATCAACTTCTTCGCACACTACATCGACAATAAATTATTTCAAATAAATAATTCGAAATTTACATAAGAAATGGCGCTCATATCACCAGCTTTTATGAGTCCGTGACATTTTGCTTATAACACCTGTTCATAATGGCTGCCTAAACAACCAATGCATACCAAAGTTTTGGGCTTGATTTTATCCCCGTGTAGAAATCGAAGCTGTCAAACAAAATGCACGGGAAATTGATCTAGTAGAGATTATGTTTGTTTCAAAGAAATAAGTATATACATACATATATATGTTTATACATATGAAATATTAAATATTTTAATCAATTAACAAATCGAGCGATCTACAGGAAAGTGCCGCCTTCGAAAGGCAGATGGGTGTGTTTTCATTAATACGCAATTATGATGAGGAGATTGAGTTCGGTCTAACGGAAAACTTGAATTACAAAAATTGAATCACTGCCACCTTTTAAAATACACACGTCCTAAAAACGTTCGAATGCCTTTCCTTACAAATGAAACATTTTGAAAATGAAGTCGGTTTATTTCCTATCAAATCGGGCGAGTCATTTAATTTAGCTCCGAATAGTTTCCGCCTTCCAATAAATATGTTATTTTTTTAAATATCTAGGTAGGTATATATTATGTTGAATTAAAATACATCTGCAATTTCCCCTAAAACGCAATTCGCGGTAGAGAGCTAAATCACACTTATGAAATAAATATTAATACGCCACAAAAAATGGACAAATAAATAGTTTGGGATTCCTGCCTAATATATATAGAATTACCAATAACAACCACGATGTCNATACGCCACAAAAAATGGACAAATAAATAGTTTGGGATTCCTGCCTAATATATATAGAATTAACAATAACAACCACGATGTCAAGTTTATGTAGCGGCGAATCAGCTGCACTTCATAGTAGTCGGGTGAATAAAGAAAAGGATTAGCAACAGTAGTTTACAGGGTGTGCATAGCTCAGTGGATATCGTCGCTGGCTTTGCACATCGATGTTGCGGGTTCGATTCCTGCTGAAGTCTAGAGAACGAAGTCTGATGATGAGATGTGATTCTACCGCTTAGACTTTGTTGCTTTTTCCATTTATCCTAAGCTACAAAATCGTGGTATAAAGCCCAATAACACTATTAAAATACATCTTCGTTTGTTTCTATCACGTCTTTATTGATTTTTATTAATGACATGGATATTCCAGAATTTTTTGCAATTTGCATTAAAAGCTAAAAATTAAGTAATTAAAAATTACACTTTTACTTAAAAAAAAAATAGAAGCATCAGTTAAAAATAATATAACAGNTAAAAGCTAAAAATTAAGTAATTAAAAATTACACTTTTACTTAAAAAAAATAGAAGCGTCAGTTAAAAATAATATAACATAATGAAAAAATAACAAAACTTAATTAATTTAAAATAAAACTTGTATCTACAAAACAAGGATATTAGTTAAAAAATACCCCTGAAGACTAACTAAAAGAAAGGCTTCAGGAAAATCGAAGTTAACGCTGGTAATTAAAAAAGTAATTTTCTCGGAAAATTTACCTGGTGGAATTTTTTTAATAAAATTTTACATAAGTTACCATATATAGAACCTACCAAAACTGCTGATCAGTTTTTTAACGGGGAAACCATCGCAGGCCTGGGATAATGCAATTTTAACACTATTACGAGGGCACTCGCACTTTTATTAGCTTACTTACTCATAGCTTTAAATAAGTATATTTCATACGGATGTACATATGTATGTATTAGGGGTTATCATTTATTAATACACATACATACCTGACACAAAAGATTGATAGATAGATAGTTTTATTTATTTTCTTCCGACAGTGGATTTCAAAATAATAAATGTTGTGTATCTGCGAATCACACATGTATTTACTTAGATCTAAGCGATATTTTTAAGAAAACTCGTTATCAATAAGCTCTCTATACTTATGACAATAACTTATGTGCAGTGAATGGCACAATTAGTTACAACCTCTTGGTATGCTAACATACATAAGTTTTTCCTGCAGGGTATCAAAGTAATGTTTTTGGTCCGCCGCACAAAAACTATTCATATCGACACGTTCAACAATTCGTAAGTTTATTGTAGATATTCCAAAGAAAACTCGAAGAAAAATCGCTTGTGGAACATTTGGTAAGCAACGATTTATTTAATGTTCTAGCACGCAGGCACATTTGCCTGCGTTCTCATATGTATGTATGTACATAATTACACACCTTTACATGTACATATATTGGTGCATATGTTTACGTAGACGGGTATGTAAGTTTAAGTGATTTATATGATTTATGTTTGACGACTTGAGAGCTGGAGGGTTAATATTAGCGTACTCCACGCGGCAAACATGACCGTTAGAATATATTGTACACACATACATACATATGTATGTATAAATGAGCAAACGTAAGATCCAAATTTCGTTTATTTGCAAACTAACGTAATACATACTACCGTAATGTGCTCTGTGTTATAAGGACAGTAATATGTTATTGAGGGCACACTCGCTGTTCAAGAATGTAGCCAGGTTGGAGCTTAAACGATTAAGTCGAATTTAAAAAACTTAGTAATAGTGGAGTTAAAAAAACTATTCTATCCATATCCACATGTGTCCTGCGTTTTTCTGCATTGAAGCAAGCGCCGCGTTTCTTTCGCCACTTGTGCCGCTATCTATATATATATACATATATTTTACATATCGTCGCTACGCCACCAAAAATGGTTATGTGATTTTTGCATTTTTTTTATTCCATATAATGATAAAAAAATAGGAAGGTAGAACCGCTGAGAGGAATTTTTCAAATTCCTGACGTTTGCAAGCAATTTAATTTTAAAATTTTCTACACAAAATCACACACACATTCTCACTTTCAATCTCAAACAACAACATCATTGAACAATTCTTTTTTTCTACTCTCAATTTTATATGATTTTAACCCTCAAATAGGCCAATCTTTTTATGAGTTGAAATATTCAGGAATGGGTGAATTTAGCACGAGAAATCCAAAAATTATGTCCATTTCGATCTGTGACAGTAACTTTTTCCTACAGGGGAGAAAACCCAGACCGTCTGGAGACGGGCTCGCCGATATACTTTGACATATTTTCAGCTTTTTCTTACACAATGTTGACCTACGAACCGGCAATCCCGCTGCAGACGGTCAAAAATGCAAACTGGGTTTTTATGTGTCGGCAAGCCGGTCTGTAGACGGTCTGTGTTCGAAAGCAATTTTCTCCATTTCGAATGGTGACATAATTATAAAACTTATATTAAAATACGGTGCTTTTAACAACGAATTCCACCGAATGTTTTTATATCAAACAATTTTTCAAAACAAAAAATTTCTTTAATTACGAAATTACTAAATAGCAAGAAATAATTTATTTTAACCGTGTTTTCAAAATCTGTAATTCAACTGCCGATTAAAATAAAATGGATTGACATAACGGACTAAAACTTACACCGCCGTAAGGGTACTATTTTTGTCTAAAGATCGTGCTTAACGAATATAGAAAAAAATTATTAAAGGTGCACTAAAAAGGTGTTAAGTTAACGACCGTCTGTAGGCGGTTCAGCCTACTAGAGGGTTAAAATGTCGGCAAACTTCAAAAAAAATCATGGCCGACGAATTGAGAGAACAGGTTTACCTTACTATGTTTTTATCATGTTGCATATTTTATTAACCCAAAGCTGATGCACAAAAATTGTTTTGCAAAAGCTTTACCATGACAGTTTAATAAAGGTCGCTCACAATCCATGGCATATTTCTGCAATTGCATAAATTTGTCAGCTCTTATGCACCGAATCGCGAATAGCCCTACTATCTTTTGCCCACATTACTGCATTTGCCGTTCTCTTATATGTATATCTTTTGGTTTAGAACTGAACAAAAACAGCTATGTGCTCGCAGTACTAGAAATACAATTTAATATGTAATGCAAATTTGCATAATGTATACAAATGTGAAAGCATTTAATAAATTNATACAAATGTGAAAGCATTCAATAAATTTTCAATTATATTTATATTGAAATTATTTCTTGTATATACGAGCTTTCATTTTATATCACCCATCGAAACTTTGAAAGTGAAGTGCATTGGGTCACGTTAATACGCTGACCGAAAACACAGTTCGCATCTATGGAAATTTCATGGTTTGTACAAAATATGTGTCCACTCACCACTTTGCATTAATTTTCATTAGAAAAAACCAATAAAAACGTTTCTGACCATTTTCCATTACATAACAGGAGCAACGGGCAGTTAACTAATCGAGTATGTACAAATTGCATACGATTCCATACCGCCAAAAGCAAATTTAAATCGTGTATAAAAACAGCTATGTGCTTTAAAGCGGCGCAAATGTTGATCACGTCATAATCGGTCAAAAAAATTGATTTTTTTTTCATAAATCAATAACATATTTATACCCGAGCGCACTTGTGCACAAGGGTATTATAAGTTTGTTCACATAACGGTTGTTTGTAACAGGCAAAACGAATCGAGATAGATACATATAGACAAATGTATACATAAATGATCGGAAAGAAAAGAGAAATCGATTAAGCGGTGACTGTCTGACCGTCTGTCTGTGCACACGATAACTCGAGTAAAAATTGAGATATCTTAACAAAACTTGGTACGTGCACTTCTTTCGGGCGTAGGACGGACGGTATTCAAAATGGACAGAATCGGACATTAACCACGCGTACCTCCCATATAACGGTGATTTTCAGAAATACGAAAACTGCGATGTTTTAGTAACTACTGAAGATAATTCACTCAAAATTGATATTTACAATAATTTTTAGACGAAAAATAAGAATATTATAAATTTTTGGAAATGGGCATAGCCACGCCCACTTATTGTTACATGTGTATATCTTGGTAACCCCTGTACCAATTTCTTCCAAACTTGGCACAGTTTTAGCCTTGGTACAGCATACCAAATGGCTGAAAATTTTTCAAATCGGACAATAACCACGCCCACATCCCATATAACGGTAATTTAGAGAAATACGAAATATTCGATAAATCAGTAAATATTAAAGCTAATTTATTCAAAATTGATGCCTGCAACAATTCTTTACCAAAATATACATTTATGATAAAATTTTGGAAAGTGGGCGTGGAACCGCCCACTTATGATCACATATATGTATCTCGGTAACCGTTGTACCAATTTACCAACTCGGTATGGTTATTGTGCTTGCCACATAAAATAAAATGTTGACAATTATTGAAATCGGACTAAAATTACGGCCGCTTTTTATATAACGGTAAATTTCAGAAATGCTTGAAACTTCAATAGTTCAAAATTTAAGGACGCTAATTTGCTCAAAATTGATACTAAAAACAATCCCTTGAAGAGAATTAACCTTGTTGGAATTTTGGAAAATATGACTATATAAGTTTATCTAATTATGTCTAACTGAAACTTCTATCGAAATTGTTTAAAATAGGGGTAAAACTACCCCGGCTTACCATGTAGCGGTAGTTTTCGGAAAGGTTGAAAACATATATTTAATACTTGCGCCGGATATTTAACCCATTTACGCCCAAACAAAAACGGTTAAACATTTATTATATCTAATTTTATTTATGTGACCATAAAATCCATTTTAAACAAACTTAGGAATTAAAATTAACGAAAAAAGGTTTAAAGGTAACTTTTGGGAGTGTACTTTTTTTAGTACATCGGGCACTTATGCGTGTTAATTTTTAAAACATTATTTGACAAAGCATAACGTTTTTTTTTGCATCCTGTACATTATCATATTATAACCTCATGACACAAAACTCAGTTTTGCTGCTTGGGCAACTTGCCTGGGTTATGTCCGTTATGCCTTGGGTTTGGATCTGCTACAATAGAACCGGATGGGTGGCTTTTTCCAACAATGTGTCCTCTAACAAACAAAACATGTCGAATCCACCGGTTAGATATACTCATATCAAGCATGTACGTGGAGATTCATAACCCGTGCTATAAATATAAAAACCTCATATTTTTGATAACAGCGATTTGACTACTCTATTTCCAAGATGATCCCATGAGCTTCCAATGATTTTTGCGCAATATATATCAAAGACTTAGTAATAACCTTCAGAACTTGCTATCGGCCAGTTTTATTAGCAAAATATAATCGAAATTTCGTTAAGAATGAAATATATATACAGCTCTAGAAAATTAATTCAGAAACTACCTGACGTTTTTGACAAAAACTCTGAATCATCATGTGACACAGAGGCCAGATTTTGAACATTTTATCATTTGACGTAATTGCAAGACTATTTTCCACTACTCACTTCTCACTTTTTTCTCTTACAGTAAAGTATTACTAACATAAATCTCCATAAATAATTTCCGTATCCTTCCTCAAATACCTCTAGAGATATTCTGGACGATAGTTCCACTTGTATGATCTATAAATCCCGGAAGGAATATGCATTATATAAGTTTAAGTATGTAAAGGAGGACCACGCCCCCTTTTACAATAACCGCCACTTTTCTACTGAGTATAGGATTGATTTCATATACTATCTCCATACGAAGTTCTAGTATTCTAGGGGAAACTCCTCTTCATATGCAGTATGAAAAATTCAGTTTGTGTGGGAGCTGGAACCCTTATACCCGCTGTTAGTAATTTGATTAATTTACTCTTTTTATACTTTATAATAGCGGATATTTTAAGGCAAAGTGCAATAATTTAAGAAAAACTTGCAGGTTTTCATGTTAATACCAGTTTGTGCAAACTTATTAAAGCAATTTCGTTCTAATAATAATAGTAAACTTTTAGACGAGGGTTGAATTGGTGTCGTTTATATAGTACAGAGAGCGCAAATGGGTTAATGTTCGGCTCCGCCCGAACTTAGACTTTCTTACTTGTTTTAATATAATTTTTTTTATACGACATTTGTAAAATATTGCGTATTGGCACCAGGAATCGGGTTTTTTGCTCTCCTTAAAAGTTATTTAAAAAAAACATAACTGGTTTTGTTGGCGCAGCGACGATAAGTTAACCGGTGCATCGGATGATTCCAATTTGCGGCATCGAATAAATTCCGATGTAGCGATTAATGCGATATTATGCGATGCATCGAAGTATTTTATTCGATGTATAGAAAACCAGAACTTGCCGGTCAATTTGTTTAGCAATCTCGCTTGTGTATCGGTACTTTATAGCAATTCTTTCACTTATTTGTTTATGGACTCACATATACCAAATTTCCATAATTAACTTTATTCGAAACATTTTACCAAAGCGACACAATAGCATAATAATAATATCGCAAGCATAATAAGCATTGCAAATTTTTCAAACAATTTATTTGAATAATTAATAGATCCCTCCCCCCTTCGTCATTGAACTACAATTATTTACTTTTGAATTACTAACACAATACTATTTTATCCTTCTGATTTAAATTTTTTTTTATTTCAGACGGAAGACAAATTATATTTTAATGAATATATGAGTAGTCCACTTGCATACAGCGTTATGTGATTTTCTAAAAGTAAACCATAAATTAAAAAAAAACGTCTACGACAACAAGTAACATCCGAACTGTATCTTTTTTTATTACCTGAAAATTTTTATAAATAAGAGTCGTAAAAAATAAAATTGCAGTATGGTAGATTTGAAAATTTTATATTTAAAAATTTAATATTGCAAGTTTTGAAACAGTAACTTTTACATAGCTAGCTTTTTTTAGCTTTTCACGTTCTCTCCTCTGGGAAGATTGGTTTGCTTCTTTTTTGTG
>NW_016157607.1:185566-192104 GCF_001687245.7 Rhagoletis zephyria | reverse complement strand
TCTTTTTATACAATTAAGGAGCGGCTGAATGGTTTAACGATGTTAGCGGTACATAATGATGTGCCGATTACAACACACGAAGTAATTGAAAAAATGTGTGTTAAGCAACGAAGATTAAAAATCGCTTTATAAGTAATAAGATTTGGTAGACTTGTACATAAATAAATGAAATAGATACGCGTAAATATATAAATATGCAGATAAATTCAATATGTAAAAACTGAAGTGTGTACTAACGAAACTTCCACAAAACAAATCTGGACTACACACTAATTAATTAAAATGGTGTAGTAATTTAATTTTTTAAATTTAAGTAAAGCATGAATTCCCCAGGGAATAACGCAGTAGACAAAAAATATATAACGGTAGAAATGGCACATACATACATATATGANTTTTTTTTAATCGTAGATCTTCGCTTAGAAAAGAGATAATGGAATGCAGCATTTAACCCTTTAGTGCAGAGTCTGTCATATATGAAACGCTTTTGTTTAAAAAAAAAAAAAAAAGGTTTCGTACGTCATGCGGATTGCGCCCCTCGTGTCGGTTGGGCGGGAATGGAGGGTAAAAAGCCGTTGGGATTAATTTATTAATTAAAGGCAGAGGAAAAAGGTTCTCAATATGCTTTTGAACGTGCGAAAAATAGTTTTCGAGATATAAGCAAAAGTCATGTTTACTTGTTTACATGTTTATTGCTTTACATTGGTGTTATATAAGTGATGATTAAAGAAATAGTTTTGACAAGCGTTTAAATTTAGGTAAATGTCAATTTAGATAAATCTACGATATTTCAGTAAATATTGTATCCAAATTGTTGAAAATTGGTATGTGAAGTACAATCTTGGAACAAAATGAAATTTTTGGAAAATGGAAGTGGCCCCGCCCACTTATGATGAAATGCTGCATCTCAGTATCCGCTTCACCAATCCGTACCAAACTTGGTATGAGCCTTGCTTAGACTATATCTAACATATCTGTTAAAACTCCTTGAAATCGGAGGATAACTACACCCACTTCTCATATCATCATTTACAGAAACACGAAAACAGTGATAAATCAGTAACTACTGAAGCTAATTGCCTCAAAAGCAATTCTTGGAATAACCTCTTAGCATTAAATTAGATTATTAAAATTTTTTGGATAATGGGCGTGGCGCCGCCCACTCAAGACCACAAATGTATATCTCGGTAACTGATTTATCAATCTGTACTAAACTCGGTGCACTTAATGTTCTTGGTATGGAAAAGCAATACGTTGAAAATACGAAAGCTGCGATATTTTAGTAATTGAGGACGCTAATTTAGCCCAAGTTAATACTTACAACATTCCCTTAACAATAAATAAGACTGTTATATTACTGTTATTATTATAAAAATTTATCCATAATAAATGGAAATGTAAATGTAATGTAAAAAAATGTAAATGAGTCCATAGATAACAAACGTTAAGCAACTTTATTTTCTCTGTTTTGATGGAATAATTGGACGTCCTCCTCTTCTATTTACTTGATTTTAAACATTTTCAATTCTATATGTCAAAACACGTCCTTTCTAAACACTTTGAGTTGAAATATCCATAGAAATAATTTTGGCCGCATAAATCGGTCAAATACCCCTATGTGCGCCGATGATATTCTCAATGCTNCAAGCGTTTAAATTTAGGTAAATGTCAATTTAGATAAATCTACGATATTTCAGTAAATATTGTATCCAAATTGTTGAAAATTGGTATGTGAAGTACAATCTTGGAACAAAATGAAATTTTTGGAAAATGGAAGTGGCCCCGCCCACTTATGATGAAATGCTGCATCTCAGTATCCGCTTCACCAATCCGTACCAAACTTGGTATGAGCCTTGCTTAGACTATATCTAACATATCTGTTAAAACTCCTTGAAATCGGAGGATAACTACACCCACTTCTCATATCATCATTTACAGAAACACGAAAACAGTGATAAATCAGTAACTACTGAAGCTAATTGCCTCAAAAGCAATTCTTGGAATAACCTCTTAGCATTAAATTAGATTATTAAAATTTTTTGGATAATGGGCGTGGCGCCGCCCACTCAAGACCACAAATGTATATCTCGGTAACTGATTTATCAATCTGTACTAAACTCGGTGCACTTAATGTTCTTGGTATGGAAAAGCAATACGTTGAAAATACGAAAGCTGCGATATTTTAGTAATTGAGGACGCTAATTTAGCCCAAGTTAATACTTACAATATTCCCTTAACAATAAATAAGACTGTTATATTACTGTTATTATTATAAAAATTTATCCATAATAAATGGAAATGTAAATGTAATGTAAAAAAAATGTAAATGAGTCCATAGATAACAAACGTAAAGCAACTTTATTTTCTCTGTTTTGATGGAATAATTGGACGTCCTCCTCTTCTATTTACTTGATTTTAAACATTTTCAATTCTATATGTCAAAACACGTCCTTTCTAAACACTTTGAGTTGAAATATCCATAGAAATAATTTTGGCCGCATAAATCGGTCAAATACCCCTATGTGCGCCGATGATATTCTCAATGCTAAGTTTCTGCACACTTTGTTGTGAGGATTGCTCGGTTTTCTGCCACATTGATACCTATACTCCAAGCTGGAGCAGCATACAGGATTTGTGACAACATAGCACTACCTATAAGACGCCTTATTTGCTCACATGGCCCTTTTATGTTTGGAATAAGCCTTGCTAGTATGTTTGACGTTTGTATGGCTTTCTCGAAAATTATTTAAATATGCTTCTTGAAGTTTAAGTTTTTGTCCAACTGGACTCCAAGATATCTTAGGCTTTCAGCACACCCCTTCTTTCATTTGCCACTTGCAGCACAGGAAGTTTATACTTCCTTTTTCTAGTTATCAGAATAGCTTCGGTTTTCCATTAGCTCAGTGTTTGGTGCTGTAACTATAACTGCTATATCATCAGCATACCCGATGATTTGTGCCCCTTGCAACAATTCTATACCTAGTAAATAGCACCGTTGCCAACTTAGTGCTTTTCGCACTAAATTTTGCGGTTTTCTTAGTTCAAAACGCGAAAATTTTTGAGTTTGGTGATTGGTGCGTTGTTCGGTGCTTTGTTTTTAGTTTGAAGACACCAAAACTGTAAATCTAAAGCAAAAATGAATTTAAATTTAGAGCGATTGGAAGTTTTGTAAGGAACTTTATAAAAATGGAAACAAAATCATGGTACAATTACAATCATAAGTGGAAGAGCGAAAAAATAGCGTTGCACCTATACTTTTCGTGTAAAATCCTGTAAAAATGTCAAACAGCAAAATTACTCTCTGAAGTGAGAGTAAAAAGTGAGTAACAACAAAAAGTACGGGAACAAAAAAAGCATTTTTCTTGCAAAATCGTCAACCAGTGATCGCTTGACACCTTTCATGATTTTACCAGAAGAAAAAGTTCGGGTAAAATCTTGCAACTTAATTCTCTACACAACTCTCCAAAAATCGCTCTCATTTACAGGATTTTGGAGAAATTTGGAGTACGGGATCATTTTTCCTGTAACTTCCTGCAAGTTCGTGTAAAAACCTGTAAGTTCATATTAATTTAGACTGAATTTGTCATATTTTTTTACGAATATTAAAAAAAGCACCAGCATCTCCTAACAGCAAGAAGCATTCGTTTTTAACTGTCTTCACAAAAAGGAGGAAGGTTATCAATTCTTCGGAATATTTTCATTATTTTAATTTTTTTATGTATATGACCGCATAACTTTGGACCACGTTCACCGATTTCTATAATCCTTTTTTTAGAGGAAAGGTTTACCTCACAGGTGGTCCCATTCTAATGAAGAGATTAACGCTAATCTTAAATTTTTATATGAGAATTGAAGTCGATTTTTTTTTGCTTAAAAATTACTTGTTATTAATTTGAATCGGCATACCTACAATACCATTTTTTATGCTTACAAAGCCCATTAAATCCTCCAACAAAAAATTTGGTGCTTTCATCGAGAAAAAACGAGATTTTTCTTGGGTTTTTGTGCTTTTTCAAATTCAAAACTTGGCAACAGTGCGTAGTAGCTCGTCGTACATTAAATTTCACAAAAATGGTCCCAGAACTAGACCTTGCGGAACTCCCTCAGATACTGGGGCTTTGTTCCCTCACGAGTATAATACAATAACACTATGCGACAAAATCAAACTTGTTGGCTCGGTATTGAGTAAAAGCAAATGGAAGCTAAACTCGAAAAAAGCCATTAACGTAATATTTTTGACATCTAAAGCTATCACTTGCATTTAGTTTTACTCAGTCCCGAATTGAGCTGTCGCACAGTGCAATATGCGGTCATCAAGGTAGCTTTCTACCAATTTGTACAACCTCTTATTATTCCAGCGGGCTGAATTGAAAGCGTTATTACTACATCAACAACCCCCTTTTAATAACATGGAAAGCCATATTAGTTTTTTGAAAGTCTGCCCCAGTTTTGCAGGGAATAATCCAGTATGGCTACAAGCTGGCGCTCGAACAGTTTTTCCATCGTGTCTAACATGCACAAAGGTCTATACGACGATGGAAGATCAAGTGACTTATTACCCTTTAATAAAAGCACATGGTTTTGGCGTTTCCAATATTTTGGAAAAATTCCTTCTTTCAAACACTTGTTGAAAGCATTCATTAAGACCTCCGGCCAGTATTCTACCAACAGTTTAACTATCTCATTTGAGATTCTATCAGGTCCAGCTGCTTTGCGTGGCTTTAGTAATTTGGCAGCAGACTCTATTTCTTTTCTGGTGACAGAAAATGGTAAAATGGCAGTTTCCCTTACATCCATGATCGTCGGGAACAGAGATGAAATAATTGTCTCCGCCCGTTGGGTATTTTTGATGCCGGGAATTGGTTTGAAAGTGCCAATTTTTTACTAATTACATATTTTATATGGATTTCCCCAGGGATCATTGTCGACATCATTGCACAGCTCTTTCCATTTTTGCGCTTTATTTTTTTTATGGCTTTTTTTTAGATTTCTTTTGCAGTTTTTGTAGAGTTCTTGATAGAGTTTCTTGGATTTCTGCTAGATTTTCTGCGCGCAGTAAGACATGTTTTTCGTAAAACAGCTTCTCGGTGATCTACCAATAGACCGATTTCCTTTGTTTTTTCATTTGGCCACTCACTGGCCTTGACTTGCTACAAACTTTTGTTACCAGGTTTGTTCAAGTTAATCGGTTTTATGTACCACTATATTAGCTTGGAAAAGACTAGGGCCCAGTTTAGCCAAAAACCACCTCTATTGCTGGTTACACGCTTTATCTGTCCTATGTGGACTTCGAGCTTTGAAAAAGATATATTGTGATCGCTCAAGCTGTCTTCATCAAGCACTTCCAGTCACAAACTTGAAACGCCTTGTGCGAACCGAATGTAGCGTCAATCACTGAGTCAGAATTTACTCTACGGTTTATATTTTGTTTCATTTTTCGGACTACGTCAGCGTCGGAATGATCAACTTCTTGTTCGCTGTTATGGATATGGCTAGGGTTCTTTTTCGATTGAAAGGTTTCAATGGGGTTTTCTATGAATACTTCTTATTTGTGAGGGTTTCTCTACGCTCATTCTGTTAAACTTCCTCCAAATTTTTTCTTTGATTGAAATTAGAGTCTTTCGAACTTTTGGCATTTCTGTGATTTCGCTAATTTGGCTCTGTGATTTTAGATCTTTTGCTCTTTTGTTGCAAAAGACTTTCAGGAGATGCCACTCTTTTAGGGGTTTGAGCGGACGTTTCCGGGAGCCTAATTTGTGTAACCCCTGTTGTCTTGGTAGATGTTGACGCAGTTTGCAGAGAACACTTACTATTTCTCTTTGTGTCAGCTGTTGGTTGCCAATATTTTTCTATTTTCTGCCTGTTGCTCTTCATTATATTTTATAAGGTAAACAACTGGATACGATTTTTTTTAATCGACCTATGAACCGTTTTTGATTCTGATTCCTATGTGGAAAAGAGCTTGATTTTCTGCTTTCTTTAGATCTTCCAGGCACGTATTGACAGTGTTCGGAGTTGATTTACTCTCGACGCAGTTGAAATCCATTCGTAATGGCTTCGTGTTGATGCCGGTCGAGTTTCCTTTGGTCGCGTCCTCGGTGTAAGTGATGCTGGTCTAAATCAATCTGGTATCCTTGTAGCATTATCTGTCACAGTGGGCAAGACGACGACCAGGAGCCCGCTTGCTCACTCCACTCTGTCGCGGGTACTGGTGCTCCGACTGTCTGCACCCTAAAATTTAAAGAATTGTAGCTTTCCATAATAACCATAAAAGGTTTAGGGGGTTACGTTTTTTTCTTACTGCCAGGAGTTTTATAAACAGCCGCTTCTAACATGAAGATCCTACGCTGACCATATAACCCGCTCACTCTGAGACATGCGCTAACGGATTTGGTATGTTCTTGATTTGCTGGTTTTTGTCCACCCATTCCCTAATCCGCACCAGGGATGCGGATGCGATGGGAGACCAGCAACTCAACATGAAGGTGTTGCCACATGCGCAAAAAATTAAATTCAACTTAATTTATCAGTTAATTAA
>NW_016157607.1:164798-185541 GCF_001687245.7 Rhagoletis zephyria | reverse complement strand
GTGTTTGAAAAATCAAATTCAAGTTAATCATTAGTTAGTTGAAATATGTATGTATTACATTGTTACACGAAAGAGATTTAAGACTTTAGTTTGAAAATATTAAAGTCAAATTAAAGACATTGGCCTGTAGATATGCGATTGAGTTTTATATTTTGAATAATAACACTATGCGACAGTCAAAATCGGGATGGGATGAAACCAACGGGAAATGTTATATCGGTCAAAAACAAGTTATACGTGTCCCGGCGTTTCGCTGGGTCACGTCTAGGAATCGAGATATATATATAACTATCATATAGGGGAAATTGTCACCTTTGGTGGTCTTTTTTTGACAGTTTTAAAAAAATTTAATATTTTAGGCAAAAAATATTTTTTTTCTTCATACATTTATTTTTACCGGCAAAACTGTTGATTATATAGAAAAACGTTATATGAACAGATTAAAGGAATTTTAATTTTTAATTTTTTTAAATTTGTTTGAGCAAAATCGGACTAGTGGTTCTCGAGTTATGTCAAAAAAAGACCACCAAAGGTGACAATTTCCCCTATATGATAGTTATATATATATCTCGATTCCTAGACGTGACCCAGCGAAACGCCGGGACACGTATAACTTCTTTTTTACCGATATAACTTTCCCCGGTAGTTTGAACCCTTCCCGATCACTGACCCCTACCATTTGTCTCACAGTGCAATTTTATCAGTTCAGGGTGATTTAAAATTTGATGAAATTAAAAGCCGACACTATGCGAGACCTCTCTTCACTCAGAAACGGCTGCATGGATTTAGGTGAAATATTGCAGTCATATTTTCTGATAAAATTTTCTCGCCGCATTCCTTCCTATTAGCATCGCGCCTTTCTGCTTTTCTGCTCTTCTTTTTAAAAATACGTCTCTTTCATCCCTTTTTTCCCGGCACCGCTAAATTATCGCGCGCGTCGGTATTGCCTGCAGGGTGATTTGGAATAACGCGCATTTCTCTGCACCAGCTGCTGATCACTTTTCGTCATACGAGCTGTTCCTGTGTGGGTGATAGAAGCCAACCGCAGGGGTACGAAGAGATTGGGAGATCGATTCCCACTGTCGATTGAGAAGGTTCTCGGATATCGTTTGTGAGTGTAACTTTTTGACGTGAAACCTTCGTCGCGCCAATTACAACATTATAAATTTGGTTTTTCGTCTTTGATCAGGGGACACCCATGTGCTTCATGGATGTTTCGATGCTAGTGCATGGTACTACTAGATAACTACACTTTTTCGGGCTGCGGCGAAACCGATGAGCCTCTCTCCGTGTTGTCATGGATACTGAAATTTCCGACTTTTGGACCAAATATACAGAGTTGGCAGTCGAAGTGTTAATAATTAAAAATGCTATAGTTTTTTTATTTGCTATGTTTTCTATTTAAAACATCATTTCTTCATAAAAACTAATCACATTTTAGAAAAGTGTATTACTGTTCGATGTAGCCACCTTTTGTGCGGATAATAGCATCGAGTCTGTCCGAGAATAATTCACAGGCCCAACGAATGTGGTCTGGTGAACAAGGCCCTGACTGTCTTATATCTTTTAATTAATACTATGGCCTCGGGAATGGACCACATGGAAACCCCCATTGGTTTTAAGTCCGGTGAATATGGTGGCCACTGTTGCGAAGAAATGATACTGTGAAATTTTTGTCTAAAAAAGGTTGGATTTCGCAAACTTCATGCGATGATGTCTTATTGAGACGTACAATGATTTATACCGAATTATTTTCATGCCCAGGGTAGTAACGCATCGTTTAAAATCTTTTCACGGTAGATTTGTTGATTTATCAAATTTTTCGCAGTCATTCCTCGTCCATCGCATTTTCTGTACTGTGGTGATGGTAGCCTGGTATTTCTCTATGCAAAGCAGCAGTTGGATTGAGGCACCTTTCCCTTGAAGGGTCCAGACATTTCTGGCGCAGTCCTTCTTCCGTGTGGTGAGTCTTCAACGATTGGTGGGAAATTTACCGAGGCTGTTTGGAGTTTTTCATTGCATATGTTGTTTAGCTTAAGAATCCCAAAACCGGAGCACAACCCATTGCTGGGAGAGTGTTTCGAAGAGAGATATATGTATATCGAGTTGCTTGCTCCAACACAAATACGCCCGCTTGTAGCCGAATCAAAGCTGGACAGATGGTGCCAGGGTGTCCAGATTGTTTAAAAATAAAAGACCCATTTCTGAAAAAAGGCGCCAAAAATCGCCAAACTTTTTTTTATAACATTCGCGAAATAGGCTTAAAAAATATTTTATTTTAAAAATGAGATCTTGTTGTAACATAGTTTTTAAAACCAAAAACGAATACAATGCCTTCAGAGTAATTATAAATAACACAAATCACTTACATTTATTTCTTTAAGAATATGCATACTTTTAAAAATATTTGTATTAACACATTTCCCGATAGGACTGCGCAATCAATAAATTTATTTTAACTCCTATTAATTGATGACTCACACAATCCGCTTTTAAGCGCTCGGCGATAAAAATAAAATAAAAGCTAAAATAAGGCTAGATCAGCTATTTCCACAAATGAAATTGCAAATTTCTCATTCAGCGGGAGTTGTCACAAATGGTGGTTTAATATTGGTAAATGTTCGATAGGCTACAACACAATCGATAACAATAAAAAGTGTTAAAGCTCTAACTCCATAACCTACTTATCACTTGTTTCGACGCATTTACATGATAGCGCAAAAAAAATTGAATTGGCGGGAAAAAATCGCCAAAAATCGTCAAAGGCGATTTCCTAAATGTTTACGCGAAAATATAAAAAATAAATCTTTAATCGCCAAATCTGGACACTCTGGATGCTGATAACTTTAGTGAAGCTCGTTCTCTTTCTGCCGTGAAACAAGACACGGGTTGCTCACATTGCACAGTGTCAGTGTCGCACTTTACTCAATATTTAATTTTGTTAAAAATATATAAATAAAAATGTAATATGATGCTTAGATATCTCAATACTAGGAAAATATTAAAGAAAATTGTATTCTGTATGCACAGTTACTGTAACGGTACTCCGAATGTCAGGTGTGAGTAACCGAAAAAAATATGTTTGTTATTAAAAAGTTTCTGCATTTAAGAAGTGTGTAAAAGCTTTTTCTTAATGAAAAAGTTTTATATTATGATCTAATATTAATGAATTGTATATTGGCTGATTCATTTTGCGTTTTACCATTTGCATATTATTAATATGCATATATATTTTTTGGAATCACTTTGGCTGCATCTTTTAAATACGAAAGAAGCTTAGCAAAACAAGCTATGAAAGAAAACTAAAATCTTGTCCGGCAAGTTCGCATTTTCAAAAATTTCCAATTTGAGCCAAATGCGGCTCTTTTTACTTTCTGTTTGCTTAGAACATTTTGGCTCTTTTTCCTTTCTAAAATACATATTTCTTTGCTGGACATTCTTTTCCATTGTGTTGTTTTTTATTTTATTCTTTTTATATACACATACACAAATTGAGATCAGAATTGGAGAATGAAAATTGGCTTTCTGGCTTAATGTTCTTTACCTATATAATGGAACATTTGCAAAACTTGAATTTGTCTGCAAGGAGAAAATAAAAATGTTTTTGATTTGTCGCAAATTATTTTAAGTTTTGAAGCTAAATTACGTCTCTTTTTATGATCTCAAAAAAAAAAAGAAGAATATTTCATAATTTTCCATGGCTAGCAAAAATATTGCTCATGATTTAAAATTAGATTTTGAAAAAAGATTTGTACGTTTGCATACCTCATAAACCCTTTTTTATGTAACTTAATTGGGGATGAATGTCCAAAATACTCCTTTTTAAGAAAAGCGAAGAAGGGTTGGAGTTTTTGGAATTAAAAGAAGATAAGGCACTGGAAATGCAACATAAAGGTTTTTACAAGGTTTAAAATATCGGCTGTTGAAAACAGCTTCGTCCCGTATGTTTTAAATTTTTGGTAAAACGTACATACATATAACTGTGAGTCTGTACTCAACAATGAAATTCGTAAAGTCAAAATACCGTTTACAATTATCACTTTTTGTGTTCGCGTAAGCAAAAAACTTGCAAAGTAGGGGGAATTGAGAGAGCAAAATGGCATTTCGTTTTGAGGGAAAGCTGTTAGTTTCTGCAGGAAAAATTTTTGCAAACTGCAATTTGCCAACAAGAAAACAGCTAAACTAATTAAACTTGTAAGAAGTAAGTAATTATTCGTTTTGTCAGTGAACTGTGTCAGGGTAAGAAGACTTCGGGATTTGTTTTCTTAGGTACTCCTCACATTACGTGCCTAATCACAATAGAGTAAGAGTTTCATCATGCCGAAAGGAATGCATGACGACTAGATTTCTGCACACTTGCNTTGTCACAAATGGTGGTTTAATATTGGTAAATGTTCGATAGGCTACAACATAATCGATAACAATAAAAAGTGTTAAAGCTCTAACTCCATAACCTACTTATCACTTGTTTCGACGCATTTACATGATAGCGCAAGAAAAATTGAATTGGCGGGAAAAAATCGCCAAAAATCGCCAAAGGCGATTTCCTAAATGTTTACGCGAAAATATAAAAAAAATCTANAAATATTGCATAAATGCTTGTGGTTTAATACAATTTGCGCGAATTTTAGCACGAAATTGGTTATTTTCAATTATTTCCTGTAGAAATGACAAATGACAACACAAAAACGTAAACAAATGACGATTTCAAAAAGTGCAAGCGCCTTAAAATGTTGGGCGCTTCATGAAGCTTTTATTATTAAGCGAAAACATGATTATGAATGGTAATGCACAGAGCTTCATTGAATACACGTGTTCGGCATAAAAGATTCATAGTTTAATATGCCGAAACGATTACACTACTATGATTCGGCGCTTAATGTGCGGAGTGCCTTACGTTTTCAATTTTATACTTTTGAATATAAACAAAATTTCTATCAGCTGTTCGTCTAACTTGCAAGTTTCTGCAAATTTTCTGTTCGCATACTATTTTGGATATTTTTCTCTTGCGAGAGAACAGATAACATTTCGCCGGAGCTTTTCTGTTGGACATATTTTACTGGAGATTCAAACGAACGTACATATTTACTAACCGACATTTAACAGAACTGATACGAACGGCTTTAACTGATATAAACCAGATTTTGAAAATTCGGCGAAAGGGATCTTTTGAATTTTCTTTAATGTCTATCTTACGTATACTAGAATAATAATAAAACTTATCTTTCTCATTTCTAATAATAATCTTATTTAAAAATAAAACTTTTGTTTTTGTTGTTTTTTTTGTGGCTCTTTGTAGCATTTAGAATTTACATGAGGCTCTTATCGGCCTCGGCCTTGCCCACCCCTGCTATCCACACGTATAGCGTTTAGCTTAACACCGCGGTAAATTTGAAAGTGGATTAACTCAAAAAATTAACATATACATATGTACATTAGACTGCATCACTCCCCATACAAAAAAAAGCGGTACTTTTTTCCATTGTAATTATAAAATCTATTATATTTTAAGACGTCCACCAAAATATTTCGGAAAAATATTAAGATTTAAGTGAGCTGGACCGATTTGAAAATACCTCCAAAAATGTTTTTTTTTATGAATAAAATAGTTTCTTAAAGATTTTTTTTGAAAAAATCCCCTCAAATGACAAAACGGTTTAAGCTTTAAATATTTGCATAAAAATATTAAAAAAAATTAAAAAAAAATTTTGAACGGAATCGTAATGATGAGATTTTTGATGCTGTTTTTTTATCAAAGATTGGTATAGAAAAAACTTGAATAACTGAACCTAAACTCTTCCGATTTAGACTTGAGAGGTGTCATTGGAAAGGTATTTTCTCACCCTTTTTATTTATTTGCCAATAAACTCATTCAAAGGATGGAAAAGAAAGGTAGAATGAACGAACGTCATTCAAAGTTGAATTAAGAGGTGTTGGTATTCGAAAAAACAAAATGGGACACGAATGACGTTTTTTGGCCAGAAATAAAAACAGTGTGAAAATACCTTTCTACTGAGATCCCATATGTCTAAATCAGAACATTTTTGAAACAGTTATTCAAGTTTTTCGTAAACCAATCTTTCAAAGAAGTAAAAAAACGGCATCAAAAATCTCATTCTTACGATTCTGTTGAAAAGATTTTCAAATATTTTTATGCAGATTTTTTAAGCTTAATCTAATTTGTCATCTGAGGGGACTTTTTTCAAAAAGTTCTTTAAGAAAGTATTTTTATTCATAAAAAACTTCAGTTTTGGAGGTATTTTCAAATCGGTCCAGCTCGCTTATATCTTAATATTTTTCCAAAATATTTTGGTGGACGTCTTAAAATATAATAGATTTTGTAATCCCGGTAGAAAAACCGCAACCTTTTTTGGTGATGCAGTCTAATGTACATATATGTAACAAGTATTTACCAGAGACGGAAAAATCATTTTTTAAATTTTAACCAAAAAAGTCAACAAGTTGTAATCGTCGTAAAACAATTTTAGCTATACTCACTTATTTGTGTTCGTACGTCCTGTTGTAATTTAAAATGATTTTGGTTTTTTATATTAAAGATAATAATTAATATTTGCTCGAAGAAATTTATTTTTAGTTGATTTTTATTTTTTCGATCAGAACTAATGATTAGTTTTGATTTGTATTTTTTCGCTCAAAGATAAAAATTATTCTTCAGTTTTATTTTTTCAATTAAGAATAATGGCACAGGTTTACAAAAAACAAAATTCGGCATATTGAAGGAAACCTCTATATTCCCTATGTTATTCGACGCCCTGAATGCGAATCCGAGGCCCCGTATTCGGATTCAGCGACATCAAAAACAAAAAAGAAATTATTTATTTATATTGAATAAATGTTTTGTCCTATTTGACCCTCAAATGACCTCGAACCTGACATTATGGAGGTTAAAGGACCTCGGATTCGGGTTTAGAGAGTCTAAAACCCCATATATATGAATTTTCAGGTTTATTCTATGAATTTTTCCCTACTTGACCTTCATATGACCTCGAACCTGACGTGATGGGGGCTAAAGACTGGTTTTCACTAGGTCATACTTTAACACCAAAATTTGGCGACATATTTTGACACAACTTTATCTCCTTTATCCATACCTTTACCGATGATATTATGGTCCAAAAACAGACAGATTGCCAATTTAGCAGCGTATGTACAATCCCATTTGGCAATGTATTTTCACTTATTTGACGACAAATGCCACTGAATTTGACATAGTGAAAATCAGCCTTAACAGACCTTGGATTCGCATTCAGCGCTTCGAATAACATAGGGATATAGAGGTGTGATTCAATAAGCAGAACCTTTTTTTTTGTAAACCTGTGTGATTTTTTAAAAAAACTCAAAAGCTATATCAGCGTGATTACCGACGTATCCTTTCCAGAGGTAGCGAGACCCTAATAAAAGGAATAAGTTCCAAAATTTTCAGGTACAAATTTCAGTTGGTTGCTTCTGTATGACCTTTTATATTTTGTAAATAATCATTATTTTTAAGTGGAAAAATAAAACTGTATAATAGCCCAATTCCATCTCAAATCATGCGAGCCGACTGCACCTATCTCTCCGCATCACTTGAAATTTCATATATTATTCTACTCGGAAAATAAGCGCATATGTACATATTTTTTTATTTGTCGATATCTCACAAATCGAAAATTTTTTCGTTCTAATTCGAATTTTAATTCGTATTTGAAAATAGTTGTATCGCTAGCTAAAGCTGAAAAGATGGCAAGTCCATTTTTTTTTGGCTAAATTTTTTTTAAAGATAGCTTGCCTTAATACCTATATTTTGATATATTGGCATTTAGGTTATGTTTGTTTTTTAAAAGATTTAAAAGAAATGAAAAAATATATATTTTTTGCCCAATCAAGTTAACTCAATAAATAGGGGTAAACTTACAATAATTCGCATTGAGCTGAAATTTGGTATGAAAGCTGGGAACGCCTTTATAAATGAAATGTGTAAAGATCTTTTCGATTCCACATCCGAAAAAAATTTATTGAAGGTAAAAGGTCACATAAATTCGTTTTTTGCATTTTTCAGCCAAACTGGAGGGTGTATCATAAAAGTAGGTGTCACAAAATGAACATGCAATTATCTATAAAAGCTTCTATGACACTTTTGTTGCTAGGAATTACCGTTTCTCAGATATACCGATTCAAAAAGCTGTGTTCTCTATTATATGCACAATTTCCACTGTACTTGTGAGGTAGCGCCAAACGCGCCAAGCATATAATGGAGAACAAAGCTTTTTGAATCGCAATGTCTCAGAAATAGTAGTTTTTTGGATATTTTTTCAAAATTTCATGATACACCTAAGGCAAAGAACATAGTGGCGCGACAAAGAGAGCGACAAGACATCTCTGATAATAGCGAAGAAAGAGACAAGAAACGTCAAAACATAGTGAAAACCATCAGCTCAGAAAGCAACGAAAACAAATTTTTTTGCTTTCGTCGCTATGCTCCTTGTCGCTTTCTTCGCTTTTCGCTTCACTATATGCTGCCACATTGAAAAATAAAGGTTTGTTTTTGTCGCTATTATCCGAAAATGTCTTGTCGCTCTCTTTGTCGCGTCACTATGTTCTTTGCCTCATTTTGATGATATCGACGAATAAAAAAATACGTATGCGCTTATTTTCCGAGTAGAATAATATACTTACTAAAATTTCAAGTGATTCGGAAAGATAGGTGCAGTCGGCATGCATGATTTGAGATGGAATTGGTCATTAATTATTATCCCTGAGCAAAAAAATAATATTTATTTCCGTTGAGAGAAAAAATTAAACTCAATAATAAGTATTATTTTTAAGCGAAAAAAATTAAAATCATAAAATAATGATTAATGCTGATTTAAATTATTTTACTTATAATGATTATCGTACCTTGTGTTTACTTTGCAGTCATGTCTTCAACAAAGTTCCTTATTTGTTTTAACTAGTCCTTAAATAACTTATCAAACATCAAATTTTTTGATTTAGAAAATATGCCATTTCGAGTTGATGCATTTGTTTATTTGCTATACATACTGTGACCAGATTTCTGTGGACATAAATCGGGACATTTCTAAAGCATCGAATCCGAACATACAATTTTGTTTTTAGAATAAAATACATATGTAAGTATGGGTGTATGTATGTACATACATATGTACATGTGAAATTGCTTAATTGAAAGCATTTAAATAGCCATTAATCACTTTACACCAGAGAGACACGCAGTTGTTGCTGAACAGCGAAACGAATTTCCATGCGACATTATCCAGCACAGCTCTTCTTATCACCCCAGCCGAGCATACTGTACGCAGCCACGGTTTGAACGAGAACACCGTAAATATATTAGTATCTTAGAAATCTAAAAATTAGTGAACTTATTTAGCCAATGGGACGCGCAAACCTATCCGTGGGCATCTCTTATGTGGTTCGGCCATTGCGCAAACACTGGCACACCGAGTCATCTGATTTTATCCTTTGATCTGATGTGGCAATTCTGCTTTGTTTTTCTTTTCGTAATTTTAGAGCTATAGAACAGCCAGCTACTCAACCAATTTAACCGAAATTAAGAGTTCACTAAGAGGACTCTTTTTTGTCGTTTTCCATCTTTTCCACTCTGCATTTGCATTAAATGTGTGGCCCAGCGAGAATAATTGCACGGCAACCACAACAAATATGATGTCAGGATCAAAAGGATGAGGGGGAAAAACGGCAATTGTTTAATCGCTTTCGACATGCAGATTCAAGTTCTTAAGCGCAGCGCTTCCTGCTCTTTGATTAAAATGCGGTAAAAGAGTTTTTGCATATAGCCACGTCCTTCTACATACATATAAATACTCCTCTGCCTCAATAAATATCCCAGTAGAAATTTTATGCATGCGACATTGCTGTTGGTGGCATGAGCTTGCTGCTGTGTATACATGCCAGTATAAATGAACGTTCATTTTTATTTAGCACGCGTGGTTTCTCAGAGCGTATGCGTACTCTAGCCATACACTTGTATTAATGTTTCAAACATACAAAAATGCATTAATGGAACAGTATTAAAGCATTCTTACAAGATATGTATCCCTATATGTAAATGCTACTTCTCTGATACATTTTAATATACGGGGACATACAAAAAAGTAGCACTTACATATGCAAATGCATATCTTGTAAAAGCCCGTTTGTGCTGAAAATAGTATCGCACAACACGTCCGTTCACTAAAGTTTTTGTACAAGACTAGGGTTCGAACGATACTATCGATATTGAGTAAGTATCGATACTGAGGGTATAAAAATAAGTATTTTAATACTCGATACCTTATTTGGTGATTATACTCGATACTTTGCAAAGTATTCGTAGTATCAAATACTTTTTATAAACACACTTTTTAAATTTTTTCTTCCATTGCTTTTTTTGCTTATATGGATTACTATCATTCAATTTTGTCCATCACTTAAAATAAACTGAAATTGCGTGTAGTCTGTTGCATAACATAAACCAAATAAGTTAAAGTTTAATGGCCTTATTCATAAAAAATAAAGTAGGTTTAACGAGCTTAATAAAATGACATTTTCACACATTTTTCAGTTTGTAAACCTTTTTTATTTTTTATGAAAAAGGCCATAAAACTTTACGCAAAGTTCACGAAAATGCAGAATTTTTAGAAACTTTTTGGGTATGCAGTTTTGTAACCTATTCAAATTTACGAGTAGCCTACTATCATTGACTTTTAATTCAAACTTGCACATTATTATACTAAAATTTAGAGAAAGTAAGTTCTGCAATAAAATAAAAATCAAATATTTTAAATTTCTAATGTTTTAATTTCAGGAAATAACTAGATATACGATTGAAGAATAAATAATTTTAGTATACTAAAAAACGTATTTTAATGAGTCCGATACTGAGTAGTATCGATACTTTTTCCCTGATACTTTTGGAGTATCGATACCATGAGCTCGATGCCAGAATGAGTACTCAGTATCGATACCAAAGTCTGAAATTTCGAACCCTATACAAGGCTGAAAATATTACAAAAATTCCACTTCGAATTTATCAAGAAATGTACTTAAAACAACGACAAAGTACATTCGCTTGCAATTCGCTAGAATTTGAATTGGTTCGTGGAAATTCATGACCACGCATGAATTGTTCACACTAATTCACTCATATAGCAAGCATTCTTCGTGAATGCATACAACCGATTTCTACTGGGATGTGTCCATATCTATGTGTAGTATGCATGCATACTAGAGGTATACGCCGCCGTGCCACGCCGCCGCCGCCGCCGTTTTTTGTCATTACTCACGCGCCACCGCCGAGTTACGAAAATCTCGGCGCGGCGGCGTTCGGCGGTTAAGGAATTTTGTACAAAATTTTCAGGAAATACATCGGTTGAAGGAACTACTACTCCAGAATATGTAATCATCTTTTTCAATACCACAAAAATATTCCTTTTTTACATATTACTACAACAACAAGAAAGTTATCACACAACAAAAAACTTAAACGATATTTCAGAAAACAGTTTTAACAGAAGTGCCCTTATGGCATTGAGGAGTTAAATTATTGGAGATAAAACAAAAAAAAATATCGAGCCCTAACGCCAAAATAACGTAAGCGACATTTTTTTCAAAATTTTCTTTTTGATGCAGAAATGCATCTAGATACTCTAGGAATATTTCTGCATCAAAAGGAAAATTTTGAAAAAAGTGTCGCTTACGTTATTTTGGCGGTTAGGGCTCGATATATTCTTGTGTATTTGTTCTTTAATAAAAAGTTGAATATTTTTTAAACAGTTTTTAAATAAGTAAGTTATTTATTCCGGGGTCCCGCAGACGTATACAAGTTGGTGGTGTGTGAAAATTATGCTAGCATTCACAAGTGGAGGTCCAAACCCCAGGAAGGTTTTGCTCCATCGCATCGCCATGTTTTCTACACAGGGATAAACTTCCCCTTTCTTGGTGGAAATTAGTAGTATTTTTCATTGCTTTCGGTTAACGTTAGGAAAATTTGGCGCTTAATATTTTAGTGGAAATTTTAACCATCTATAAGCCATTTTTTAAACAGTGAGTCAAAAAGGCCTGGTCTGCTGGAAGTTGATGGGTAAAACTTTTGGGAAATAGTAGACCACCCTAGTTTTCAAATCGTAAGAAACCCGTAATTTAACATAACGGTAGATAAGGTTATCACAAAAATGTATTAATAGCAACATAAATTACTCCAATAACTTAGCTTTTTAATNGGAAAATTTGGCGCTTAATATTTTAGTGGAAATTTTAACCATCTATAAGCTATTTTTTAAACAGTGAGTCAAAAAGGCCTGGTCTGCTGGAAGTTGATGGGTAAAACTTCTGGGAAATAGTAGACCACCCTAGTTTTCAAATCGTAAGAAACCCGTAATTTAACATAACGGTAGATAAGGTTATCACAAAAATGTATTAATAGCGACATAAATTACTCCAATAACTTAGCTTTTTAATTTTTTTTTTATTACTTTAAATTTAAATAGTACATACGGATCTATAGAGAACATAGGGAACCATGTATGTATGTATATAACTCAGACTCTCTTCTGATCGCCTATCCAACAGCGCCAGGCACTCAAAATCTTAATTCAAGTAGGCGAATGCCTAACGCTGACGAGATGACATGATGAAGATTAGTAGCTTCATGGCTCTTATGGGCAGTAGCGCCGGCGTTTCCAGACGCGTCGCCGCCGCCGCCGATTATTTTTAAAGTTGACCACGCCGCCGCCGCAAAGCCTGTCGGCGTAAACCTCTAATGCATACACAAAGTCCTGGTTTGATTAAACGCTAAGTATTGAGGAGTAGGTAAACTTTAAGTTAGATTGCAGTAATCAGAAGTATGTTTTATAAAGCTGCTAGGACGTTTTTAATGGCGTTTTCCATATCTCAATAATTCAAACGTAGGCGTAGCAACTAGAGTCCTCTTGGTGTCTTCTAACAGAAGAAAATTCCATTTTTTCTGAGTGTTATATTACATTGCTTATGTNTCTCAATAATTCAAACGTAGGCGTAGCAACTAGAGTCCTCTTGGTGTCTTGGTGTCTAAAGCGAGAATCAGAGCGCCATATATACGTATTTATTATCAGAAGCTCCCTTCCAAATGGCGCGATTATGTATATGTGTATCTAGATTTATGTACCTTCGTAAATATATTTACGTAAATGTCTCACAAATTTTTATTGTATTGAGTGCGAATAAATTAAAAATGGGTGGAATTATTTTTTGCAGGGCATCCAAGACTTCCAACTTCCCCTTTTTAGCTTGCTTCTTTAATCGGAGATAAATAGGGATGTGCGGTATTATGCGGTTATTTGAGCTTACAAGGAATTTTTGCTTACTTATAAAAGGTTTTTATAAAAAGTATACGAGTAAGACCAACATTAACATCGTTAGAAAGATTCTGATTTTGGCTTATTTTCATAATAATTAAAATAATAACAAATACCCTATTATTAGCGCATTCGTTTCAAACGCTGTTTTAGGGCTAACATTGCTATTAGTTCTTTTAGTGTATAAAGGGCCATTCCGTACCAAGTAATCCGAACGGCGTTTTTTTAGTAGACTCGAATTTTCGTAATGAATCACAAAATCTACTTATGTGAAGAAATTTCCTTTAATTAAAAACAATTAGATAAGTAAACTTAAATTTATGGCAAAGGTTAATGTAGATCTTTGTATTCTTAGGTGGAATATGTGGAATAGAACGTTAAACCGCAAGTGGGTGTAGAATCCCACTGAAGAAGTCTGATGAGGAGATGTGGTGATGTCCGCAATAGCTACCACTTGTACCCTTTTTATAAATAATTGTTACTTTCCCACACTGGATTTTCATTAAAAATGGCCTCAAGCTCAATAAAATTGTTGAACATAAACAGTCGGCGAAGTCGGTTTAGCATTGCCTGCCGAGTAAAAAATCTCGTAAAAAAAAAGTTCTGTTTTAGAGTTGATCACTGTACAGACAACAGATATTACATATTCATATACACATATAGGTATACTATACTTTGTATATACATATCGCTCATTCAGTAAAATACTGTCATAAGTAAAAAATGAATTTTTGAGCAAAATATGCAGAATACAGTGCTTTGTATTGTGCAAAAATTTGTGTTGTTTAGGCGTAAGAAGCAATATTCATCTACTTTTTTGCATTTGGGAACAATTTTAAAACTTAAAACTTGTCTCCTGAAAAATATTGTTTTTTTTGAGTTATGACAGTCTTGTATTGTATCCGTAAAAATATTTGTAAAGAAGGTGCATAACTGGAATATTCCATTTTGCTTTAGCAGCTGCTGTAAACTGTAAAAGTTTACCATCCTTTGCTACTGCGATACATACATACATACATATATTCTGCGTCAAACTGGTTTTTGTGCAACTCCAACGCAGCGCAGATTGGATAACAAGTTCAACTTTGAAATGTGAATTTGATTAGGACATTTGCATAAAAATCTGCTTAAATTTGCTGCGAAGGTGTCGGTGTGCTTATGTTCTCATGTTTGTGCATATCTGTTCGTTTTTCAAAGTGAACCGGTGAACCAAATTTATAGTTTCGTACTAGATCTTTATCGCCAAAAGCGAACCAGCCCGATAGTAACTAAATCGCCACCAGTTCAAAAGCAGCGAGATGTGGTACTTTTAAAAAAAATATTTTTTTTTGAAATCTTTATCTAAAATTACGAATTTTGAACTGGTTCGAAACTATAGGACAAGGGATACAGAACGAACTAGATCTCATCTGGCGAATTTTGAACTAGTTCGGAACTACCGAAATAGGGATGCAGCGAGGGGCTTGTTTGCTCCAAATAGATTTTTGCTTAGCGGATTTTTCGTTCAAATATGCTTTCAGTCTGCACTTCGCAGATGCTTTTTGATGCAAATTCAGCCATAGCCAAAGGTATGTAAACATGTTTTGAAAGGCCCAATTTGATTTAAAACAAATTTGATTTCAGATTGAAAACACATTTATTTTGCAAATAATTAAAAATCGCTACCATGATAAAACCAAAAAGACTGTTTGAAAACATCTTGTTACTTTTTTCGTCTGTCGATTTTATAACTGGTTCAGAACTATAGAAAACGGGCTGCAAAGCGAATTAGATCCCATCTGTCGAATTTAGGACTAGGCATGCAAAAGAGATTTATCGCGAACTCGTAGTGAGTCGAAATGTACTAGAAGCGCACCAGTTCAGAACTAGAGATTTTCGCCACAGGGTAACATTATGCGCGGCAGGAAGTAAGCAAAGAAGTCGAATAAAAGTAAATTTAAAAAGTATGCATGGATTTCAGGCGGAAAAGGAAGTATATAAGTCAACCCAGATTTAAAGGATTTTACTTTTTGGCACAAGGACAAATGGGCTTTCGGCATCGTTAAAAGTTTAAAGTGTATACAATTTATTGAAATTTTGAAAATGTTTCTAATCATTCAAATACATACTATAAGTATAAAAACACATATCGCTCGATTACAGGAAGAACGATATAACGCAGAAAACAAACTTCAAGAAAAATGGCTTTAATTTTTTTATGCCATATAAAAAATGTAATTACTAAAAACACGTAACATAACATAATTGTTAAATTTAATCCAGGAGACAAAGTGGTTTTCATACTTTTTTTGTTTTCTGCAAGAATGGCAAGTTCTCTTATATTTATATTATATAAAATTATTATTTGTTTTTTCATTTGCATGCCTGCATGAGTTTATTCGTATTCTCTTAACAAATCGATAAATGTTAGTGTAATTCATTTTCATCAAGTGCTTCAAAAGTAAGACGAAGAATTAATATTTACATCGCTCAAATTGAAAACAAAAGAATAGTGGAACTCGTGCTTCTGTGTATTCGTTGTATCTTGCGATAGTGTAACTGAACGATCGTGTGATGACAGTTAGCAACAACAAATTACACGCTCATGCAGTTACAATTTCACAAGATTCAACGAATACACAGAAGCGCGAATTCCACTAATAAGCTGGGTTCAAATTATGCCGTGCATGTTGTAACTTTGAGCAAAGATTTTAATAGTTGAATTCACTTAATTGGGACCTTCTAAATTCAATGGTCCCCAGTTTTGCCTGTTTTGCTCCGGTTTTTGAGATAAAAGTAATTGAAAATTTGATTAAATTTTAACTTTTTTATAAATAACTCCTTCAGTTTTAAAGTTCTATAATTTTGCGCATGCCTTTTTTCATATTACTTTAACATAGCTCCCATACAACTGATTATTCAGATGTGTGGTTTTGCGTTATAACTATAACTTCATATCTGAATAATCAGTTGTATGGGTGTTGCATGTTAAATGGAACCTTTTTCGATGATTTTTACTGTTAACTGTACTTATGGTGCATAAAAATAGCGCTAAATTTCTTCCCTGCTTTATAGGCAGTGTTGCCATTTTAGTCGTTTTCTAGCTAGATTTAGCCGGTTGCGATAGCAAACAGCCGGAGAAATTTCGATTTAGCCGGCTGCCGATTTGTTAGCCGTTTTGCAGAAAAAAATTAGCCGTTTTTAGCCGATTTTATGTATTTATGTTTCCATTTTTGACTAAGCGACCCAAAATCTGTTAGAAATGGCTACTAGCCTTATCGTGGAGAAAATTTTCATGTCAGGCAAGATTGTATGAAATTCAGCCGATTTCGCTTATTTTTATTTTAAACGAAGAAGGGATTTTCTTCATAAAATGTTTGTTATAAATGTCTTAATTTTAAGTGTGAAGTTTTATTCGCAAACTTAGAAAATAAGAAATTGTTTCATTGTTAAGACTCTTAAGATGCGTTTGTGTTTGGATATAGGGCCAACAAACAGAATAAATATTACATGTAGATATTGTCTTCCCAGATAGCGCATATTCAATTCTGCCTAAATTAAAAAAACATAATTTTTGCCCACTCCCAAAGGTTTAAGGTAATGGAAAAATTGATGTTTTCAAACACTATGTACACATATGTATTTTTTCAAACAAACGTTTTTGCTGAGAACTTATTCAAATTCCAAAAACCGAATGCCAACTTGAATTAAAGGAACCAACAATGAAGTGAGTCAAAATGAAAATAAAAGAGCACAAATTTTTATGTAAAGCAACACTCGCTGGGAATTCTACGAGACGTCTTCCGGCCATATGACCGGTCATCTAAATGGGAGATCTGCAGTCTTTTAGCATCATATTTTACATCAGAATTGAAGGGATTTCTGAAAAATCTGACCAGTCCTATGGTGTAACTGTGATTTTGCATCCCTTGTCAACATATGGCTTCGGTTGATGTTAACTTAAGGTCGTTGTTTCACTGCCTTAAAATTAAAGGGAGATTTTTACAGCGTTTTTTATGTGTATTGGTTTCTATTTGAGTGTATTGAGAATCGGTCAGTCTGAAAAGCCCTTGTAGGGAAGATAATAGGTTTGTTCGCCGAAAATCCAGCGAGAATTATCACTCAAAATATCAGATAGTAATAGTAATAAATAGTTTTTTTTCCGGGTACCTTTCAAATCATTGGAATTAACTAAATTAATTATGTAAACAAGTATTAACTTACATTTTTCATTTTAAAATCGCTCCAGTTTGTAAATTTTTAAATTTAACGAACTTGTTTATTCAAATTATCGTCGACAAAAAATCCAACCATGTGCCACAATCATATCTTTTTCCTAATTACAAATTCTTGCTGGCAAAATTTTTTCCGGCTCGAATTTGTAACTTCTCTCCAAGAAATAGTCTTTTTACTCGTGATTTATTAAAATAAAACATGTGAAATTTAGTTGAAATATTTTAGCCGGTTTTATTTGCCAATTTAGCCGGTTCATCCAAAAAGTTCTGGCAACACTGTTTATAGGAGAAGTTAGAACGCAATAGAAGCGTTGCCGTTTCCTGTGGCTGAGCATACGAGACAGTTTCTGAAACGCTGGCTTTCGATTCGCATATGTCGCTCGCTTGGTATATGGGCAAATCTAAAAAAACAGGTAACCTTAGTGTTATTTAGCTTTATTTTCACTGTTGGAAACTATATCAAGCTGGTTGCTTTTGGACATAATTCATTGACGTATACTTGAAGCCTCAACAAAAATTTGGATCGATTTGCTGCATAACTTTTGATTTATAGGTGTTTAAATTAAAAAATAATTAAGTATGTCATAAATTTTGAAGCACACCATATTCTGATTTGAAATTTAGCACTTATGTGTATACTTCATATCGTCGGTCCCTACGAAGACTAGCACATTTCATTATTCGCGTCAAAAAGTAGCACATTTCAGATTTTTGCGTGGAATAGTAGCACATTTCAGATTTTTGCGTGGAATAGTAGCACATTTCATTATTTGCGTGGAAGACTAGCACATTTCAGATTTTTGCGTGGAAAAGTAGCACATTTAGGGTTTAAACTAAATCATAAAAGCATAACTTATATTGGAAATTCAAGTGCTTATTTTATATTTCTATAATTCTAATATAAAATTCATGAAATTCAGACGGTATATAGCGTATAGTGATCATTTGCTTGAGATCATCCAGTTTTCTTTTTTTTAAAGGCATTTTTCCCCTTTAAGCTTTATGCAATTCATATTGTGTTATGGTTAACCACTGAAATTGTGTTTTCAGTATGTTCAATTTAAATTAAAATAAAGTTCATTTAAAAAAACCATGTAAACCCACGCTTAAAATTTTGTATAAATCTAAAAAAAAATCAACTAATTTTCATTCAAATTTCAAATTTAAAAATAATTACAAATTATTACAAATTTATTATCAGCAATTCCTTACCTAGGAACTACTTTAGTGCAATGAATTTGAGGAGGATTTGCAGTTGATAACGCAACATTAACACGATTTTTTACATTTCACTTCATTCTACCTTTTATTGTGTTACAATTTTTTTGAGTATGAAACTTTATAGCCGATTCAATTTTAGTGTGATAATGTGCAAGTTTCAAGAGCCTTAAAACCTTTGATTCTTTTTGTCGCATTTGCTACCATATAACGAATAAACACAATTTAATTTTATATGGAAGAAAACCGCAACAACGGAAATTTTTAGCCACTTGAAACTTGCACATTATTGCAATAAAATTGAAAGGGCTTTAAATCTATATACTCAAAAAATTTTGAGAAAATAATTTTGACATTTTCTACAAGGTTTTAAATTTCGGTTTATATGGACTTCTTCAGAGAATGAACTTTATTTTAATGAAAATTCTTAAAAATAAATAAATAAACATAAGTGGAAAACAACATCACTTTGAAATGAGGTGCTCTTGATATGACTGCATGTACATTAGGGTGGTCCAAAAGAGTAAAGTCGAAATTGTAATGCTCTCACCCCCTAGGATTGTTCTATATAGAAAAAAAAGTGTACCCCTATTTTTTTTATTTTAAAATCAAAAAATATTTAGAGGTCGCTCAAAGCGCTCAAAGTTTTCCATGTATTTTTTTATGGGAAACAAACCACTTTTCGTAGAAATGGTATAGAATTCTTGAAAATCAATATTTTTCGATCGGAAAACTCTGGTTCTCTTCAGGAGACTTACAGTAATAATACCCAACTATTTATTTAACCATTTTTTAATACTAAAGATTTTTTAATTGTCCTCCCATTGCATTTTTCGGGGTTTTGTGGGTTTTCGGCGGACCTACAAATTATAGTTGCGATGAAAAAATGGTTAAATAAACAATTGGGTATTATTATTGGGAATCCTGCAGATGAAAGGGGTTTCCGGTAGAAAAATATTAGTTTATTTTTTAATTCTATACCATTTCTACCAAAAGTTTTTTTCCCCATATAAAATACATGGAAAACTTTGGGCGCTTTGAGCGACCTCTAAATATTTTTTGGTTTCAAAATAAAAAATAGGGGTCTATTTTTTTCGGTATAGATCAATCCTAGGGAGTGAGAGCATTACAATTCCGACTTTACTTTTTCATATGCATTTTTGGACCACCCTAATGTGCATATATGTTTCTCGTATTTATAAATAGATTCCCTGAGGAAGACGCGAAAATGCGTCAAAACAAGTAGGAGGAAAGTAAATGTTTATTCTATTTGTAATAAAATACCGAAAAGCTCCATACACAACATTAAACTCTCAGCTTAGTCGTGGAGAAATAATTATAACATACATATGTTATCTGAAATGTGCTACTCTTTCACGCAAAAATCTGAAATGTGCTAGTCTTCCACGCAAATAGTGGAATGTGCTACTCTTCCACGCAAAAATCTCAAATGTGCTACTCTTCCACGCAAAATTCTGAAATGTGCTACTCTTCCATGCGAATAGTGAAATGTGCTAGTCTTCCACGCGAAAATCTGAAATATGCTAGTCTTCGACGCGAATAGTGAAACGTGCTAGTCTTCCACGGTAATTTGAGATGTGCTACTCTTCGTTGGGAGCGACGATATGTAGTAGGTAAGAAAAGTGTGCATTACAAAATAACGAAATGGCAAGTAAGTCAAAGTCTGTTACTCCACATTTCACAAGTTTTAAAATTTTCGGTTCATCCCGTATAATTTTTGAAGCATTTAATTTTAAGAACTTCTTAAGTATCTGTTGTATTCTACAAACAATTACGAATAATTTGATACCTTAGCAAGAGGTGTGCTTTCAGAATAAACCAACTTTTAAAGATAAATTATTCAGCGATCTTGAGCGTAATTTTTATTCCAAAAATATCTTAATTGAAGGCACATTTGGAAAATACGTCGAAACGATTTAAATATTTTTACGACTACTA
>NW_016157607.1:151780-161396 GCF_001687245.7 Rhagoletis zephyria | reverse complement strand
GTCCTTATAACGTTGCATATACCTGTAAAATGCTTCAAAAAATGTTCTCTAGAAGTGTGTAAAAACCCGGATTTAGTACTTTTAATTATGCTCCTTCTTGTAGTTGGAATATTTCGAGCGTGGTATCAAATCAAATTTTTTCTCTCTTACTTAATTGGAGCCTTTTAAATTCAATGGCGTCCCCAGTTTTGGCCGATTACCTCCACTTTTGAAGATAGCGGTACTTGAAACTTTGCTTAGAATTTGAACTATTAAAAAAAATCCTTAGTTTTGAAGATATTTTACTAAAATATTGCACACGCTTGTATTTTAACATTTCCTTCACTATCTCATAAAATCATCGAAATCGGTTCACTCTAAAATCTAGCTCCCATACAACTGATTGTCCAGAGACGTTGTTTTGCGTTATAACTCCTCCAATTGAGCAGGTAAAAATTTAGTATAGGTTTACTTTAACATATAGCCAGTGTTGCCGCGCCGTCTCAAGAAAATGTATCGCTGACCAAGCCAAAAATGTATCCAAATGTATCCAATTTTCTTTTTTTACATATACATCTCATAATTTGTAAGAAAACCAAACATTTTCATGAAAAAGACATAATTTAATCCATCCTAAGGACTTGGAATACATGTACATAAAATCAAACATTTGTAATTTCAATTTATAAAGTACAATTTTTTGTGCATAAGTATTTTGCAAAGAAGTATAATAAATAGCAAGTACACTCTAAAAAGAGCATGTAAAACTACTACTGAAAAGTATCTATTTTTCAACAAGAATCTGTATACGTATGAGATGTTCAGTATTTGATTTTGAACTTGAGATCTTTAAAATATACACATAAATACACATATATAGAATGTTTAAAATTGCAAAAATTTTCAAACTACAAACACATTTCCTACTAAACATAAACAATAAACATTACTTTATTTTAAACATTTTATGTGTAATTTTGCTCTTTGCGAAATATTTGGTATGTAAAAGTAAACAGGCAATGATTAATTTTATTACACGGTGAAACGGCCAAGACGTTTACTTCTTAAGTAATTACAGGAGATGGCAGAAAACACAGGTTGAACATAAATTTCTATAATAAAATTAACATATTAAGGCCCGTGAATATATCGATTTGAAATTATAGTAAAATCATTATTTAAACTTAACTAAAGAAAAATTACTCAGAATTTTCTATAGATAAGTTAACGGCCCTTAATGATTTTTTTATGTATTACACGGTGTGGCAAAACAAACAAGAAATTAATATATTTAGCTAAATGAATATACCAGCATAAAAAACTGCATACTCCAAATGTTGAATACACCCTCATATTTATAGATACATATGTATATAATTTAAGAGAAGATATTTCGCTGCAAAGCAACGATTATAAATTATTAGTTTACCTTATAAAATTGCGAAGAAATGTTACAGAGCATACGCAATTTTAAATTTTTATAATTTTCTACACTGAACATAAAATTTCGTAAAAGTGCTACGAAAAACTTTCGTAGTCTTGGCTTTTGTAACGAAAGAAGATTTTACGAACCATTCGTAAATATAACGAAATGACTTTCGTAAAGCCTTTTTTCAGTACAATTTATGCAATCTTACGTTTATTTTACGAAACATATTCGTAAATTACTGAACAAATCTATGTACGAATAATTTTGTATATTGTACGAAGGCATTCGTAATATTTACGTATGGTTTTTGCTTGATAAAAATACAATATAAAATTAAATGTTAAAGCTGTGGATAAATGCTTTTAAGCATTGCGCTGCAAGGTGGGACTTCATAAATAGGCCATTTCATTAGTTACCTATCAACGGCAAGCCCAAGCCAGGAACAGACGCACTACTTAATGAAATTTTAAGTAAGTACATACATGTATGATTTTCACTGAAACTTGCCTTTCAGACGCTTTATAATTTTCCTTTAATTCATAGTCGAGAAAGGAAACAAACATCGAAGAAGCTGCGAATCTGCCAAGTACCTCCACATAAAAACATTGCAAAACATTTTTCTTGTTATAATTCGTATTATGTTTTTTTACAGTGTGGTGAATGAAAGCAATCGAAAATGCTACAAAACAACCGCAGATTTTAGGACAATAAATTAGCTAAATATACGAACTATTTTGTGTAGTTTACAAAAATTTCGTAAAAAATAAAGAAATAGTACGAAATTCTTTAGTAAGTAGTACGAAATTCGTTCGTAAATAGTACGAATATGTTCGTAAAATGTACTAAGATCTGATGTCTCATATTTTCGTAGTATGTACGAAAACGGTTTTGTACAATCAACGAAAACTTTCGTGGCTCAAAGTGACAAAAAATTTCGCAATGTACGCAAATTTTCGTTATATTTACGCATTTAAAAAATAAATCAGGGTTTAGTTGAGATATTCGCTTCTGACCACTATGTTCTGTACATTTCCCAGTTTTTGTGTAGCAAAACTGTAAACAAAGGATGTAAGAAATGTAAAAAAAAAACACCAACAGTCGGTGTGAACAGCCTTCAGCCCACAATCCCAAAACTTTCAGTGTTTTTTTTTTGTATAGGAGGCCCTCCTAAATTTCGTTCTTGGGGTCCGAAGAATCTGAATTTGCATTTTATTTTTAGCAAAAAGGGCACTAGGGGAGGAAAAGTGGAAACAATGTTTCTCTGCAATATTTCTAAACAATGTTTGGTAAAATTAACGCTTTCTGGTAAAAAGGTCTTTTGATGGCATAAATATATGCATTTTAATAATATTTCTAAACAGTGTTTGGTAAAATTAACGCTTTCCGGTAAAAAGGTCTTTTGATGGCATAAATATATGCATTTTAATCACTTTTAATTGCGATTGACAGAGGACGGGGCGGGGGCATATGGGGAGGGTTGGGGATTTCAGGTATGATTAAGGTCTTGCAAGTGCTATGAGGGCGGTGTGATCACGCTCAGTGGTTCATAGAGCATGTACGATTTTTTTTCTATAGTTGCTGCAGCGAGCGAATTTGTGGGCAGAGCAACCCACCCAACTCCCATGAGCTAGAGAGTGCATAACAGCAAGCGTACCCAGTTCCACAGCGAATTCTACGCAGCCGATAAGGTTGTGGTAAGCAAGCAACAAATATTTATATATTTTTGGAAAATGGGCGTAGCCCCGCCCACTTATGGTTACATGTGTATATCTCGGTAACCGTTTCACGAATTTCTCCTTAACTTGGCGCAGTTATTTGTCCTTGTAAAACATACCAAACGGCTGAAAATTTAAAAAATCTGACAGCAACCACGCCCACATACCATATAACGGTAATTTAGAGAAATACGAAATCTTCGATAAATCAGTAACTACTGAAGCGAATTTACTAAAAATTTATGTTTACAATAAAACTTTGGCAATAAATAGGATTATAATAAATTTTTGGAAAATGGGCGTAGCATCGCCCACTTATGACCACATATGTATGTATATGTTGGTAACCGTTCGGCTAACTTGTATCAAAGTCGCACTACTACTACTTGACACATAAAAGCAAGAATTGAAAATTTTTGGAGTGGACTGAAATCAAGCCCACTTTTCATATAACGCCCACTTATAACTATTTAACTTTATCTTATAAAGTCTAACTGAACACACTATCAAAGAAGTTTGATATAGGGGTAAAACGTCCCCTGCTTACCATGTTATGGTAGTTTTCGGAAATGTGAAAAACTATATTTAATACGTGCGTCGGGTATCGCCCGAACATAGACATTTTTACTTGTTCAAATATAAATTCCATTTGCGCTAAATACGATTTTTGTTTGAATTGCAGCGTTTTTTTTATGTAGGTGCCAGCTCCTTTTTACACCTTTTGCTTAATAAATTTTTTTTAGTTTAAAAAATTTTGTATTATAGAAAATGGCAATCCTATCCAAAAATATGTGGGGATTAAAGTATTATCTTTTGTGCGGAGTACATACATCTTCCGTTTGATACCCATATTGCAGTATTAAATAAGTATGCCTTTTTAATAACCATTGTTGTATTCTTTTATAAAGGTTGCAACCACATTCCAAAAAATTTTTTTTGTATCTCTTCAAATTTGAATATTGTATTGAGCTAATAATTTGGTTTTGGCCGTCTAGCCTTTATATAATTTTAAATTTTCCAATAGCCGGCAGGCCTATATTTCAAATTTTTTTTACTAGAAGCCTGCTGAAAGCATCAAATCGAATGCAAAACAAAAAAAAATATAATAAAACAATCCGTGGAGCTATTAGTGCGTGATGAGGTTACGAACGCATAAAATAACAAATTTTTGTATACAAGAGATAAAACATACATAGTAAAATTGTATAGTTAAGTAAGCACTATAATTGTATAGCAATTGTACGAAAAAAATTTGTTCCACATGTATAATACATGGGAAACCGAAAAGCCCCGGCGCCACGGGTAAGTATTAACCGATTTCAAAATAGAAAAACACGTGCCTTATTTTTGATATTCTTAAGTACTGTGAGGTGGCAGAAGTAAAATTCAAAAAATGTTGATTATGGGTGCGTTCAGAAATGCATCAAGCCAAAGCATCAGTATCTTTTATTTCTAAACTACAATTGATGGAAATATCTTATTTACGCAACTAAGTTCCGATTCCGCTTATAACCATTGTTGCGCATATTCGACATTCCTATCAATTATAGTTTAGAAATAAAAGAGACTGATGCTTTGGCTTGATGCATTTCTGAACGCACCCTATCCTATGCATTTTTGTCGATTAGAAATATGTAAGTACTAATTTTTTGTTGGGACATTTTCGCAGACGCAGATTTCTCTACTCTGATTATGGTTTTGGGGTCGCCAGAAGACATATCTTCCATTGCCATTTTAAATAACTTAATCAATGCGTTGTATCCCTGACGAAGTTCTTGCAATTTTTCTATGATCTGGCGTTTTATAACACAGTCAATCGCACAACACTAATACATTTCGATATCAGAGTTTCCAACGAACTAACATTTTTTTTCAGTTGTTAAGATGGTTGTTCCTCCTGAGGTCGTCCTGCATGAATTCGTGACGCATGGACTCAAAGCTGTTGATTAACTTGCGCGCGTTGCTGAGGTTATTGATTTGCACTGCTAATCGCCAATCTTAGTTAATTGCAGTTGCATGAGGCAATGTTTCAAATTCTGATAGACGAATGTGTTACGAACACTGAAAGTACAATGTCGAAAAATGCAAACTATCCTTCGAAGCAATCGAACCATATTCGCAAAGAAATGTACACGCAAAATATTCTTATTTAGCCTTATCGTGGTTTCCGCCCGAAATGTTTTCATCCGCGGGTATGGAATACACGGAAACGAAAAGCGAACCAGTTCGAGCAAAATAAAACTCATGATTATATATTTTTAATCAAAATTCCATCATGCAGTTTTCGAATCCGGCAACTGTAAATGGAACCGGTAATAATTTACAACGCACTCTAATCCATGATACAAAAATAGACATTTATTGACATTCGTTGTTGTTGCCGACCACTTGACTTTAACGAGTTTATGACATTTGACTAAAATCATGCTACCAGATTCACTAGCGGCAAAATTTCTGTTTCTTGAAAAAGTAAAAAAAAATTTTGAGGTTAGTGAAGTTGGATGAAAATATTAAAAATTATTTCAAATAGAATTTGCTCAAAATTCGAAAAAATCGCGCCACTTTCCTAATTTTGGGCATTTTTTTGCATATTATTAGCAATAAATAATTGCTTAAAAAATTGATACGCCCATGGAAATTGTAGGGAATCGAATTCTCTACAAATTTGTTCTCGACGTTTTTTCGCGAGAAATGCAAAATTCGCGCGCAAATCGTAAAAAACACAAAATCCAAAATGGCGGACATTTCCCATATCGCAATTGGGGGAAAAATTTTCATTTTGTATTCACCTTAACAGGAGACACCTAATTGCGTAAAAAAATTTCTTCCTGGAATTTTTTCGTTGAAAAAATCTAAAGTGATCGGGCTTTATGTATACCAAAACGGACGGGGTTCAAACTTCATGTGTTTGATTTCAAATTTTTAGGGTTGATGCATAAACATAAGTAATAAATAAATGTGAAATTTGAGCTTAATTAATATATTTTTAAAAACTTTACAGCACAAAAACAAAAACAAATCGATTTAATAGTTTTCCAAATATTCCGAGAACGGAGCGAGGAAAAAATTTTAAAACAATCACACATACACACATTAAAATTCCCTATGAAAAAAAAAAATATTTTTTCCATTTTTTTCTTGTAAAATTTTTCACATACAAATTTTTTGATAAGAAAAAATATTTTTTGAAAATATGCCTTCCAAAAAAAAATTAAGAAAACCACAATGGTAGCTCTGAGTATTGCGCAATATTTAAGTATAGTATCATGGGGTGCACTCTACAATAATTTGAGTTATGAATTTTTTTGCACTTTATTACACTAAAATTTAATGGGCTACAAAACTGCATACTCGAAAAAATTTTACAAAAAATTTGGAAAATTTGTAAATTTGTAATGTACTTATTTTACTCAACTTCGGTGTAAAAAAAAATTCAGAGCTCAAATTATTGTAGAGTGCACCCCATAATACTATACTTAAATATTGCGCAATACTCAGAGCTATCATTGATGATTTTTTCCAATTTTCTTTGAGATGGTATATTTTCAAAAACTATTTTTTTTAACAAAAAATTTGTATGTGAAATATTTTTCAAGAATTTTTTTTTTTAAATATTTATTTTCATAGAGATTTTATTTTTTTTCTTTGCCACGTTCTCTAAATATTTGGAAAACTATTAAATCGATTTGTTTTTGTTTTTGAGCTGTAGAGTTTTTAAAAATGTTTTAATCAAGCTAAAATTTCACATTTACTTATTACTTCTGTTTATGCATCAACCCTAAAAATTTTAAACAAATCAAACACATGAAGTGTGAACCCTGCCCCTTTTGGTATGGAACGCCCCATATACATAAATATCAGCTCAAAACTATGTATTTGTGACAAGAATTATCCACATAAGATGAAAACTACTGCAATTTCATTTAATAAAATTTGTGTTTATATAAAAACTAGATCGGTATCACCCGCTTCGCTGAGGGCATGAAATTTCTGAGTGCTACATTAGGTTGAATTAATTTCAAAACCATAATAACCCATGCCGAAAACTGGAGATTTAAAATTTTTTTATCCAAAATATTTTCAAACTAAAACTCTCTCTTGTGATACTTTTTCAATTGACGTATACGCCGTACTCTAATATATATCGATTAAAAAGAGGACAACCCCCTCACATGTAGTTTAGAAATGAAGCCCTTTCAAAACCATTTAGTTTGATACCCCATTGTTATAATTCATTGAATAGTTTGAATTTAACTTTCTGAACAGTTGGCAACGTTTTTAAACCTCTTTCGTCTGACACTCACATTGTAATACATTCAAATGCATTCAACTTACCTAATTCCTATAATTGAAGTTGAATTTGAATTTTCAAATATGTGGAAACACTGCTATACTTATATAGCTTAGAAATAGATAATTTTCAAGACTCTCGGCTAATACCTTGTATATTGTAATAGCTCATTTAACTAATAATATAATTGTAATTGAATTTAGTTTGAAAGAGAAGAGGGTTGCCACTTCAAATATCTCAGAAGATTCTACATGTTCAAACTCAACATTTCTAAACACTCTTACCTTTGACACTTAAATTTGAATATAATTAGTTTAAATTTGAATTTTAAAACGGGTGGTAACCCTCTCCCAAACATTTTCCAACCAAAACCTTGTTAAACGCATTTGGTCTGACACCCATACTGTGATACATATTCCAATATCTAATTCCCTTAATTCAAGTAGAATTTGATTTTCTAAACAGGTGGCAGCCATCCTTCATGCAGTTTAGAACTAAAACCCTTTTCTAAAACATTTTGTTTGATACCCATATTTCAGTAATTAATTTAAATTAATGGAATTTAATTCTTAATCTTGTGGCAACCCTTGTAAAACACCTCAATAATCTAAATTTTTAATCTGAAGGTTTCTTAACAATCTTTCGTTTGAAACCCATATTTTAATTTTTCAGATAGCTTGCGAATAATTAATTTAAATTTGACTCTTCAACGCGGTGACAACCCTTTTCAAAATATTTTCAAACTACAACTTTTTTAAGCCTCTTACAATCCATTTCCTAATATATCTATCACAAATATTTCCTGCGATATACAGTATGAAAAAGTATGGCAGGTGCCACGCCCCCTTTTACAATTGAGATTAAATCTATCATATATTTTAAGTTGGGCTAAATGACACCAGAGTACAAAATTGCATGATGATCGGTTGAGTAGTTAAAGCGAAACGCGTAATAAACAAACAAACTCACTTTCGGATTTATCAATTTAGTAAGAATGCATAAGTTCGGATACGGTTAGGTTATTTGTACAATGATTTTGTGTTATCGTGTTCAAAAACACGTGACCCGAATCAAAAAATTTTAACATATACGTCTAGTCAAAGGATTAAGCTTTAGTTTAAAAGAAAAAGTTTGCGGTTTAAAACATACACTTTTTTTGTAAATATGCAGGTGTATTTTGAAAAATACTTTGGATGGCGTAACCGGAATTGGAGTGATGAGGTTATTTTTGCTAGCGCGGCCGAAGTCAACCAACGAGGAAAGGAGTTTTGCGCAAAATTACTGCTGATGGCCAAACACGAGTTTAAAATTTTTCTTTGCGAAAATGCTAATTTTACACTATTTTGAAATGGGCCTCGGAGTGCATGTAAAAGGATCCGGGAGGCGAAGGATGGCTTTTCTTAAAGTTTATACTGTGCTCTTTTTAATGAGATTTAGGTGATACACCCTCCGCTCGCCACCAAAAAATCATTATACGATTAACCGAACATTTCCCACGCATAACATTAAATCCTCTAATAAATTGTTTGATTGCTATCAATGTGGTTAGCTCATAATTTCGTACAATTTATGAAACTTCAAAAACTTATTTTTTTGTCAAAAATTTTGAAATTGTATCATGCTCTAACCTAACCTAACCGACATTTTTTTAGCATTGAGACAGTTTTGAACCTGGGAAACTATTTCAATTGTAATACATATTACGATCAAATCTCGAGCAATAAAAAAAAAATTCGTGTACAAAATTATAGAAAATTAATTTTCCGGAATTTTCTCCCTTGGGCAGAGACAAACACAACAAAAAAGACAGCTCAAATAGGGCAATCCATTCTATAGCTTTGGTCGGTATTACGCAAGCAACTTTGTTTTATACTTTTGTATAGAGATTTAAATTTTTAAATAGTTGGCAACCCTCTTAAAAATTATTACTTCCGGTTAAAAGTGCATTTAAATTAGTTCCATTCATTCAATGCGTTGTAATGTTTTCCTCGATATATATTTAAGTCACTAAAATTCTAAGCGGGTGGCAACCCTATTAAATTTTTGTTTTCCTGAATCGGAGGAGCTGTCCTTCAAAATGGTGGTTCAGAAGGAGCCAGGTTTGAATCAGCCTTTTCTTTTTTTTAACTATGAAAAAGCGTGTGTGAAGTGCAGAAGGAAAGCATATTGAACAAAAAATTCAATCAGAAGAACAGCAAAAAC
>NW_016157607.1:140396-151755 GCF_001687245.7 Rhagoletis zephyria | reverse complement strand
CTCAAAGAGTTATACTGCCTTATCCTCAGTTTCGCCCGAAAAAAATTCACCCGAAAATTTTTATTCCGCCCATAGTAAATACATGGAGACCAAAAGTGAGAAGTGAGCCAGTTCGGGGAAAATGAAACTCATGATAAGGCTGATACCCTTAAAAAAATGTCCATGTGACTAATAAATTATAATGATACTTATAAAAAACTTTTGTAGGAGATAAAGTATGAAATTACTTATAAATATGCGCATATGAGACGTAAAATGTTAAAACACGTATAAGAAAACTGTTACGAGTACAAAGAATATGAAGTATGAAACACTCATAAAAAAGGCCTCCTTTTCATTGTATGAGCTATAATTTCATAACAAGAGCTAAATGTCTCATATAAAATTTTTAGTACTCATAAGAAGAGTTATGAAGAGCTTAACTCTCATGAAAAGAATTGGAGCCTTATACGAAGACTTTTGATCTCAACAAGAATAACACTCTCATATGACCAAGAAAAGGGTGTACAGCTCTAGTAACGAAACTTAACTTCCCCATGACCAGCATCTATTCTATTTTATAGTAAAACATAATTCCGAAAATGTAGCTAACTTACGCATTTTAGTATGTAAAAAATTAAAAAAATACTCTTTTTAGAGAATAAATAAGTCGTAAATGCAACTTATGAATTAATTCTCATGAAACTACTTTTAGAGCGTGTGCGAATCGGTAACAAAGTTCGCTGCGAGTAAATTTTTGACAAGTATGAGGTGAATAAAACTTCACTAGCTCATGAGGCTAGTGATATTTTTGACAAATGTATAGAAAATTTTGACAACTGCAAAGATTGTTGATGTGTATCATTTTTTTGCCCCAAATTAAAGCAAAAACAATAAAATATTTGGAAATGGAGTTTCTGGTGGCAAAACTTAAGTAGTATTTATTACACTATATTAAATATTTCTTGAAAATAAGTTTATTTAATGTTTTAAGAGCTTTAATTGATTAAAATTAAATTGATAAAAAGCTTAAATGGATGAATTTCAATCAATGATGCTAGTTGTTTTTTTTTTAATATTTATTTCACTTCAATTTATAGTATTTTTATCTGAGGTTGTAAAGTTTACTGCTGCCAAAAAAGATTTAATTTCACACAGCAGATTGGCAAAACTGTCTCACCGTAGTGAAAATATCGTTAACCAGCGTCCTCCCCACGGAACTTTGCTACCGATTCATCTACAAAATTAATCTACAAAAATAATTTGTATATATTATTATACCCTTTGGAGTGTGGATACATATGTATGTACATTAGGCTGGGTCGATTTTGTATGGGGGAAAATAAAAGGCATTTGACCGTATTGTAATAGTAATATTATGATGTCTTAGGTCTTAGCCAATTGTTATTGGCCACGAAAGATTAATTTAATACTTATCTTTAGCCCGCGCAATTGAACCAAAGTGTACGAATTTTGAAAATGAAACTTCGGCTGGTAATATCTATGTAATGCGTTAATTGTTATAAGCAGGACGGTATATTAAATTAAGCGTTATTAAATTTAGTACCTCACGTTCATTTATCATTTTTCAATAAGTCTTAAAGTTTTTAAGATATTAAGATAAAACTTACAAAAACTATAATTTTCCCTCATGAATTTTCAATTCTTCATTACTTCAGCAACCAAGTGAAAAATACAAAAAGGTGAGACGATATTTATTTGCAAACGTTTTAATGTTTTCGGATGTTTATGTAATATTAAAAGGACCATGGACTTGGTCACGCCGAGTTGGTCAGTTTTCAAGATCCTGGTGAATGAAATCAAACATGTATTGTCAAAGATTAGGAATCTTTTGATACGTTAATAGTAGTTTCAAGCACATAATTATTTGCATACATTAACATAATACAATTACTGTGAGAAACGCCCATTTTAAGTCCATTTATGCCGTCTTGAAAATTGGTGCGGTTTATTAGTAAACGAACAATCACATTTTTCGCGGTTTCTAAATTTGCCGTTACATGAAAGTAGGAGACGTGCAATAAGTGTTTAGATATACATAAATATTTTAGTTAATTGCATTATGTAAAAAGTCTCTAACATATCCTGGGAAATCCTTTTGAGGACTTTCCAATTGGACGATAGTGCTTTGCATTAAGCTCGAATGAAAAAAGTCTCTCCCTGGAACACTTTTCTGTAATCCGGCTCTTTTATCTAAACGTGTTTTATACAATTTGAGATACATTTTTTTTAGAAAAAACTGGAGATCCACTTAAGTTTTTCGATATAACTTTGGTAAATGTTGCTCGATCGGTACGTAGTAATTACCCCATTGAAGGCGAGACCTACTGTTACAGATTTATGATAATAATATGATGAAAATCGTTCAGATTATAAATAAATTATTTTAAATAAAACAAATTTTGAACAATTTTTTGTTTAATTTTCCTATATTTGCAATTTTTATATTGTATGCATAAACATAAGTAAACTAATGAGTGTTTCTAGAAGTTGTGCCTATTCAGTGTTCCCATAATCACTTGCATAAACAAAATTTTTCCACGATGATGCAAAATAATGGATTTTCTATTAGAACTACCGAAATTGTTCCTAAATTTACAAAAATTCGCAAACTATAGCTAATATTAAAAAATTATTAGAATATTCAGAACCAGCAACCTAAATGTACGCCAGCAATATTAATGCTGTTCTTTACATCTTTTGATTATAGGCCAGTGCAATTATAAAAGAACAATTAAAAACTTATTGAAAAAAGATAACTTTGAGATTGACGATAAGCTAAAGGGCTGCGAGTAATGATATTTGACTTTATCTTTTGCGTTAATGGATTCATTATCTAACAATATGCACCAAACCTTTTTGCTGAACCCAGAATTTTTAACAAGAATTGGTCTTATTCGACAAGTGTGCTGTGGGTCAATTGGCGGTCGATGCGCGGGCTCTTACAATTCAAATAAAATACTAATATTTTTCAGGCTTGTTGATGACTTTAAGATACAATATATTTTAACTATTACCAAGGGATTTGGATAAAATTCGATTTTCGACCCGCCCTAATGTACATATACAGTGAAAGCTCCCATAAGCGGACACCGATGGTCACCTACTTTTTGTCCGCCTATGGGTGATGTCCGCTTATGGGAATTTCGCAAAAAAATTGTACTAAAAAAAAATTTTTATTTAAATTGCGGGTTCCTAAATTAAAATAATATTTATCCTTAAATAGATAAAAACAGAATTAATGGAAAATAAATTCAAATTTATGGCGTTTCCTTTTCTACCAACAAATCTCATTTCCCGCTCCGCTGAAGCAGTAAGAAGAGGGCAATGAAAAGTAAACTTTTTTTTTTAAAGAAAATATCTTTGAATAAGGACGTCTGTACTTGTGTACATTTACATATGTACATGTCAACATCAGACTGAAAAAAAAAAATTGATCGCGTCCGCTATGGTTTTTTTTCATAACTAAACATGTTTGAGTGTTCGCGTCCGTTTATCGGAAAGTCCGTGTATGGGAGAGCATTTTGTATGAAAAAAAAACAAAAATTGTTCGTTCCCAAGAATGTGTCCGCCTAAAGGAGATGTCCGCTTATTAGAGCGCCCGTCAGTGGCGGATACACGGGGGGTTTTGGGGGTTAAAACCCCCTCCCCCCTCAAGTCAAAGAATTATATTTCACTAATATTTGTCTAGAAAAAATACTCTTTAGGTGAAAGTATGCGTAGATAATTAAGTTTCAAACACGAATTTTTAAAATCATATATTCAAATTTTCGCTTTATTTATAAAACATTTTGATGATTTTAAACACACTAAATTTTTCTTTTTACTTATAAATCAATGAAACGAAGAATTTTAAAATTTTTCGTGGTTTTTTGAAAAATTCTTCTAGAACTTCGTCATGAATATTCATAGATGCTAGACCGTTGAGCCTTTCTTGAAATGTTGTATTTCTCAAGTAGGTTTTAATTATTTTCAGGCATGAAAAGCTTCGTTCAGGTGTGGCTATTGAAANCGGCGTCTCCAGTTTTCACATTAAAGCGATTCTTTTGGCGACTGCTGTATCGCGGTACTTTGATTTCTGTACCTAGGTTCGTGCATACTTCTTCTACGTGTTCGAAAAGCAAATATAAGTTTTTTCTGCATCTTTTCGCATTTCTTCAGATTCCTTTAAAGCGTCGTCGGCTAAGCTCATTGCTTCTGCAAGATCTTCATCAGGTACTTGTAATGCCGGCTAGCAAAGCAACAACAATTTATAATAAAATTATAGTTTAAAAAACTAAAACCTCCCTATTATAATTGCCATTCGTATTGTCATCAGGTATGTAACTTGAGAATAGAAATCGGTGCTCCTTTAAGGCGCATCAATATTGCATACACTGAAAATAAAATCTGCGTAAATATAACGAAAACTTGCGTAAATCTTACGAAATTTTTCGTCATTTTGAGCTACGATTGTGCGAAACCGTTTTCGTACATACTACGAAAATATGAGGCATCCGATTTTTAGTACATTTTACGAATGTATTCGTACTATTTACTAAAGAATTTAGTACTATTTACTAAAGAATTTCGTACTATTTACTAACGAATTTCGTACTATTTACTAAAAAAATTCGTACTATTTCTTAATTTTTTTACGAAATTTTTGTAAAATGCACAGAAATAATTCGTATATTTAACGAAATTACTTACATATTACGAATTATAACGCAACACTTTTATTTTGTTTTTATCGTTAATTTTAGGCGTTTTTGTTTAACAAAACGTTTTGCAAAAACGCTTAACATTATTGATTAAAATATAATGAAGGTGTTGTGCGATAGAATTAGTCATGTTTTTTATAGTGTTAATAATAAAAGCAATCATACGTTCTACGAAAGAAGAAGAAGAATTTTCTGACTACACTGTAGTTTAGAATTAATTAAAAAGGTTATAAAACTTAAGTCTTCTATTTATATGCATACGAATAGGTTAAACTAAATTAAATTTAATAGTTTAATTCGACTCAACAAAACTAAATATAATAAGATATAAAATATGAAAGAATATAAAAAGTACTGGTTTGACGACTATAAATTAAAGGAAAATCATACATGTACTTACTTGACCCTTATATCACTAAAACCCTGTTTACAACATTAGTTAGGCCAATTCTGGAATACGTTTCGGTGGTTTGGAATCCAAGGTTTAAATTTACAAAATTGAAAATACTGGTTCCGTACGTCATGCGGACTGCGCTCCTCGTGGGATGGGCGGGAATGGAGGGTAAAAATCGTTGGGATATTATTATTATTATTATTAATTACATTAAGTAGTGCTCCTGGCTTAGGCTTGCCGCTGATAGGTAATTGATGAAATTGCCTATTTATCAAGTCCCACATAGCAGCGTAGGCGATCTTAAAAACATTGTATGCTTAAAAGCATAGTAACGGGTGATTTTTTTGAGGTTAGGATTTTCATGCATTAGTATTTGACAGATCACGTGGGATTTCAGACATGGTGTCAAAGAGAAAGATGCTCAGTATGCTTTGACATTTCATCATGAATAGACTTACTAACGAGCAACGCTTGCAAATCATTGAATTTTATTACCAAAATCAGTGTTCGGTTCGAAATGTGTTTCGCAAACCCAATTGCTGCGAACGGCGACGAATCGACATTTCACGGTCTTCAGCAACACTCTCAGAAACAGACGCAATATTCTCTTCTGTACGCACTGTACGCATTCGTGTGGTTGGTTTAATGTCCAATAAAGTAAACTGAGTGCGAAACTTGGTCACAATCGCATTAATTGTTTGCTCACTTGGTCGATTATGTAGACCATAAATCGGACGTAAAGCGAACCGAACACTGATTTTGGTAATAAAATTCAATGATTTGCAAGCGTTGCTCGTTAGTAAGTCTATTCATGATGAAATGTCAAAGCATACTGAGCATCTTTCTCTTTGACACCATGTCTGAAATCCCACGTGATCTGTCAAATACTAATGCATGAAAATCCTAACCTCAAAAAAATCACCCGTTATATCCACAGCTTTAATATTTGATTTTTTCTATTTTCTATTGTTTTTTTTTTATCCAGCAAATCCCTTTTTAAAACGTTTAAAATTATGTTATATGTCTGACAGCAGCCAACAAGTAATTCAGCAATGACACGCGATGCATAAAAATATGATGAAATATTTAACTGCCGGTAATTGAGTATATTGTACGAAAATATTCGTATGTTGAACGAATTTAAAAAACATGTTTCTGCATTAGTACTTTATACGAAAGTATTAACTAAATTGTACAAATACAGAGATATAAATTTCGTAAATTTTAAAACCATACGTAAATATTACGAATGCCTTCCTACAATATACAAAATTATTTGTACAGAGATTTGTTCAGTGCTTTACGAATGTGTTTCGTAAAATAAACGTAAGATTTCGTAAATTGTACTGAAAAAATGCCTTACGAAATTCCTTTCGTTATATTTACGTATGGTTCGTAAAATCTTGTTTCGTTGTGAAAAATGTGTTCGTATTATGAACGAAAGTTTCGTACATTGTACAAAAACGAAAGATTTTCGTAGCACTTTTACGACATTTTATTTTCAGTGTAGTTACATCCCGAGCTAATAAAATGAAGGTAAAAAAGCAAATGCTTGGCTGTTGCCGCTGTGCTAACAGTTTTCCAAACCCTGATAATTTCTGTAGATATTCGCACGATACAAATAATTTTTACGGTGTTTCCCCCGGCAAATGATAAGGTAATTAGAATAAGGGGCGAATTTCCAGCAATTTCCACGCGTGTAAAGCGTGTTTAACTGCATCCGAGNCTTGGCTGTTGCCGCTGTGCTAACAGTTTTCCAAACCCTGATAATTTCTGTAGATATTCGCACGATACAAATAATTTTTACGGTGTTTCCCCCGGGACAAATAAAAAGTTTTTGACAATTGGAAGAAATACAACTTCGAAAGTCGCCCGTTTAAGGTAATTAGAATAAGGGGCGAATTTCCAGCAATTTCCACGCGTGTAAAGCGTGTTTAACTGCATCCGAACTTGGACCTTCCTGAAAGCAATCAAATACTACCAAGCATCTTTGCGCTAGCGCTGCAAAACATCGAAACTATAGATTTTTCGATGTTTTTGCCAATAACACATCAGTTGTATGGATACTATCAGTGTTGATTGGGAATTATAACTTTTTGTTTGAAGTTGAAATCCTGACCAATTATAAACAGTCACCGGCGTAGCCAGAATGAAATTTAGGGGGGCTCGAAAGTATTAAACTAGCGTTTCAGGGTACTATTTTTCATATATATATATATAGGGAAAACTTGAAATTTAGCGGGTGGGGGGTTTGCTCGGGTCCGCCCCTACATGGCTACGTCCTGTTAATTATATATGTATACATATATTATAATTTGTATCTTCCACCTTAATTTTCGAAAGAAATCCGGGCCATTTTAAATACCCTGGTTCAGGGGGAACACCTTTTAGTCCGACCTACTTACATGTATGTAATTTGTAACATGTACAAAAAAGTATAAAGATGAATCATTACAGCTATAAGGACAAGAACATCGACATGGTTGGTAAGAACAAGAATTTTTTGTAATATCAGCGAAGATCTACGAGTACAACATAACAAAATAATAACACATTGCACGCCATGACGCTCAAAAGTTCTGCCCTGCGGCAAATGATACAATAATTGCCCGTCGTCATTGCCATCATAGTTGCCATTACCATCGCCATCGCCGTCGTTATTACTAACCACATTCATATCGAGGCCGGCATAACCGCGGCACTCGACAACAACGGTAGCAAGAATGTCAAAGTATATACATATATTTGTACATACATATCGTCGTTTAAAGTACAAAACCGAGTATCGTCATTCTGCTAAACCGCGTAACTGACATTGGCTGCCAAAAATTGGATTTGCTCACATAAGCTTTTGGCTCAATCCTTATCCATTCGTCCTGAAATATACTAGCCGGAAATGCGATTGCTTTATCATTTGAAATATGAGTGTTTTTACCCCCTAGAAAATAATTTCTACAACTTCACATACGCGGTTTTGCATTTTGCTGATATGCGCTTTTGTATTTTGTTGATACGCGGTTTTGCACTTTTAACGACGATATATATGACAATGTCGTGGACGGTCCTGCAAAGGCCACTGAAAATTGTTTGTTGCATATACATATACTTATGTATGCATGCATGCAAGAATGGCTGTTGTATATATGCACACGTGTGCACTTATGAATGTGCATACATATTCTTTTTTTTGTTTTCNTTCATATCGAGGCCGGCATAACCGCGGCACTCGACAACAACGGTAGCAAGAATGTCAAAGTATATACATATATTTGTACATACATATCGTCGTTTAAAGTACAAAACCGAGTATCGTCATTCTGCTAAACCGCGTAACTGACATTGGCTGCCAAAAATTGGATTTGCTCACATAAGCTTTTGGCTCAATCCTTATCCATTCGTCCTGAAATATACTAGCCGGAAATGCGATTGCTTTATCATTTGAAATATGAGTGTTTTTACCCCCTAGAAAATAATTTCTACAACTTCACATACGCGGTTTTGCATTTTGCTGATATGCGCTTTTGTATTTTGTTGATACGCGGTTTTGCACTTTTAACGACGATATATATGACAATGTCGTGGACGGTCCTGCAAAGGCCACTGAAAATTGTTTGTTGCATATACATATACTTATGTATGCATGCATGCAAGAATGGCTGTTGTATATATGCACACGTGTGCACTTTTTCATGTGCATACATATTCTTTTTTTTGTTTTCTTTTTTGTTGTGGCCGCTCGATTGTGTGTTTTATCACGAATTTCTAAAAAGCGCTAGCTGTCATGCAAACCAAGAAAAAGTACAAGGCGAGAATACAACAACCATTGCTCGGCAGTCGAACGCACGGGGGTATTATCGCTCTTTATTAACCTGCGCAGATGTACCTATGTATGCTTGGTGTGTGTGTTGTACACTACATATGCATAAGTATTATCAACATATGTATATACATACATATTTATGTGTAGCTGACAATTCCGTCTTCTTCGAAGTCGACTTCAGCCGGCGGATGTGCTCTTTTCGATTGCCTGCCTGTCCACCACTGACGAAGAGCGACAATAACAATGACTTGACCAATACGAGCAAAAACAAACAACACACTTGTAAAAAANGTGTAGCTGACAATTCCGTCTTCTTCGAAGTCGACTTCAGCCGGCGGATGTGCTCTTTTCGATTGCCTGCCTGTCCACCACTGACGAAGAGCGACAATAACAATGACTTGACCAATACGAGCAAAAACAAACAAACAACACACTTGTAAAAATTTGTTGTTATTTGTACCTTCATCATGTAATTATTTCCTCTTAGTTCCTGAAGCACTTCGCTTTACCTCGACCGCCATTGCCACGAATGCAACCATAACCGTCAAAAGCTTCTACCAACCAGAGAACAACACAAACAATGAATGAATGTTAGTACATACATATTTATGTACATATGTAGGTACATGTATAAAAGGAGTATTCTATCGCGTTTTGGCACTATTTATTGATAGACAGGTTTTTAAGCTTTCGTATGGCTACCACTTCCATCATTGATACACGTTATGTATGTATGTAGGTATATATGTACAAATGAATGCTTATGTATGTTTACAAATAAAAAGGAACGCAACAACTTTTAATAAAAGCCGTCAGGTAGAGTCTACAAAGAGGGCAAACAAATAAATACATTCTGTTCAGACATTGATATACCTACTTATATACATACATACATATTGATCCCCGATCCAGCAGCGGCTTTTGGAAGAGAAGTCATGTGGCTTTCATCGAAATTTATGAAATAATGGTTACTTTTTATTTATTACTAGCTTATACCCGCGGGTTTCACCCCGCGCTTTTATACATATAGGAAAAATTACTTAATGATTTTAGATTTTATTTCTGTGCCCATTTCGTTATAGCTCGTTATTTTCTAAGCGAGCTAGGGTGTTTAGGCCGTTTGAAACTATGAAATTATAAAATCTCCTCTCTCCTCCCTCTAAGTTTACCTTAAAAGGTTTCCAGGTATACGACGCGTGAACGTGAAACCTTCTTGGAGGTGCCACGGCGAGTTCTAATATTTCAAACTCAAATTTAGTAACCTGGCCTTGATAAAATACCACTTCTCATTACTGTAGCAGCTGCCTCAAGAGAGCTTTAGATTATAAGGTCGAACCCGGCTCTCCCTTTTCCATTTAATGAAATTTATTCTGTCTTCCACAAACACTTCCAGGGATATGTGGCAAGAAAAAGTGCGGAAACGACTCCACGGATTTGCATGCAATTTTGTACGCAGATAGCTTATGGGCCAGATTGGTTAATAGGCTATTTTTTTAAGAGTTGCCACCTGTTAAAAAAGTTTCATTTATTTAATATGCGGGAACGACTGAATGGATTCGCATGAAAATTTGCACACAGATAGCTTATGACCCAGATTGGAAAATAGGCTACTTTTCTTAAGAGTTGCCACCTGTTAAAAAAGTTTCATTAAATTAATACGCGGAAACGACTGAATGGATTTGCATGAAATTTTGCAAGCAGATAGCTTATGACCTACAGTGGAAAATAGGCTAATTTTTTGGAGGAGTTGCCACCTGTTAAAAAAGTTTAATTTAATTAATACGCGGAAACGACTAAACGGATTTGCATGAAATTTTGCACATAGTTTGCTAATGACCTAGGTTAGAAAGTAGGCTACTTTTTTTAAGAGTTGCCACCTGTTAGAAATGTTTAATTTAATTAATACGCGGAAATGAGTGAACTGATTTGCATGGAAGTTTTCACACAGATAGCTTATGACCTACAGTGAAAAATAGGCAAATTTTTTGGAAGAGTTGCCACCTGTTAAAAAAGTTTTAATTAAATTAATACGCGGAAACGACTGAACAGATTTGCATGACATTTCGCACAGAGATAGCTTATGACCTATGTTGGAAAATAGGCTACTATTTTAAGAGCTATCACGTATTAGGAAACATTAATTAAATTAATACGTGGAAATGACTGAACTGATTTGCATGAAAGTATGCACACAGATAGCTTATGACCTTGAAAATTAAATTTTGCTTGGTTTATGACCTGGACTGAAAAATAGGCTACTTCCTTAACCGGTTTTCCGATCAGAACGAAATTTAGTACACTTACTGCGGATTTCGGAAGGATGGTCTTAGACTGAAAGTAAGTCTGATAACTCAAGGTCCCTCCCATACGAACTGGAATTTTCATATTACATACATATCTCTGGAAGTATTTGTGGGAGAGAACTGAAACTTGGTATAGTGA
>NW_016157607.1:122955-127219 GCF_001687245.7 Rhagoletis zephyria | reverse complement strand
AGTTATTGGAAAAGGTGGTGTGGCAACTCCCATGCAAATTGATTTTTCTATGCTGCATATCTCTGGAGGTGTTTATTGCAGAGGACTGGAACTTGGCACCGAGATGTGTATACAAAATTAATTCCATACTCATAGAGAAGAATTTGTGTTATTCGAAAAGGGGACATGGTTCCTGCCGTACAAATTTACTGTTTTATACTGCTTATCTCTAGAGGTGTTCATGGTAGAGTACTGGGACTTGGTACTGGGGTATGTAAAATCAATTCTAAATTCATGGAAGAAGATTAGTGTTATAAGAAAAAGGGGCGTGGCACTTCTACTGTGATGATTTCCCAAACATCCAAACATACAAACTTTCACATTTATAATATTTATTAGATTAGATTAGATTAAGAATACATGCACAACAAACAAAAGTTAAATTTTACAGTGAATGTATGTATATATGTACTCAGGACCGTAGCCAGAATTTTAGGGGTTCTGGCAAAGTTTTTTTTTTAATTTCACTTTTATTTCAACATATTTTGATTAAAAGAAAAATACCTATAAAAATAAAACATTTCACTCAAACAACAAAAAATATAATCGATAATCGCATGAGGTTACTGCCTGAAAATTTTAAAATGCGCTTAGTGGCATTGTGCTACTATGATAGCACGGCCGAGTAATCATAGTCAACTTATGTACAGTAGTCGAACAAATTATAGCCGCACCAAATTTTCACAAGTTTTAAAATATTATTTTTGCTGTTATTTAATTTTGGTTAGTTTTTTTGTAGTTCATTCTTTAAAAATCCGTATAAATACAAGTTTAAAGTCAGTGTCACACGATTGGTTATTTGCCAAAATTTGGTGGAAATCGTATCCCAATTGTCTGAACACCACTGTATTGTACCAATCTTTTGGCTACAAAAAAACAAAATCGTTCCATTTTTTATTACCAATAGCCCATTATAAAAATGTACAAATCTGTACAAATGTACCAATCGAGTGACACTGCTTTAAAAATTTATGCAGTTTAGAAANCAGTCTAAGACCATCCTTCCGAAATCCGCAGTAAGTGTACTAAATTTCGTTCTGATCGGAAAACCGGTTAAGGAAGTAGCCTATCTTTCAGTCCAGGTCATAAACCANCACCACTGTATTGTACCAATCTTTTGGCTACAAAAAAACAAAATCGTTCCATTTTTTATTACCAATAGCCCATTATAAAAATGTACAAATCTGTACAAATGTACCAATCGAGTGACACTGCTTTAAAAATTTATGCAGTTTAGAAAAAATTCAACAAATTTTCGTTAAAATTTCGAGTTTTTTAATTAAATTCTGAGTATGCACTTTTAAGGCGCATTGAATTCTAGTAGAACAAAGTACGAGTTTCAAATGGCTAAAAATTTCGATTGATTTTTTAGAATTTTTAAAAAGTTCGAAATTTGCACGAAAATTTGTTGAATTTTTTTTAATATTGCAAAAAATTTGGAAACTTGGATTTACACGGTTTTTGTTAAATAATGAACTATATTTTTATAAAAAAAATAACCAAATTTCAATAACAACAAAAATAATGCGTTAAAACTTGGCAAAAAGTTGTTCGGCTATAATTTTTACTACTGCACATTAGGTCAAATGATTACTTTTTATGTGCGAAATTAATAGCAGCTAAAATATTTCACTATTTTAATGTAAAATGATGTCAACCGTTAAAAAAATTGTAAAGTCAGTAAATAAAATGTGAAAACTTGACTTAGCTTTCGTAAGACAGACTTTTCCGTGCAATGTTTTTTATGTTCAAATGATGAGTATATGTGTTTAAATAGTACTCGAAAACATTGTCCAATTAGCTTGGTTTTGATACAAGTTATTTTCTTACCATACTCAACCCACTCCCCCTTGAAAGGAGCTACATAACGACATGTACATAAATGATTTCATCTAGCCATTAATTATGGCTATATCGAAATTCGTACATAAAAAAATAAAAATTGACTACATGTCCCGCAGATATGCCTTGAGGAGAGATTCATAAGGCAGTTAGTCTTCATAAAACACTTCATTTTCACTTAAGCTTTCAGTATTCCCTAATTCTCCACCGATATCATTTATACAGTATAGCGAAATTGCTTTACTACTTCAATGAGGAAGGAATCCGAATCCCTACGAAACCAAATAATAGAGGAGCACTTACCACGTAGAAATTACTGCAAGTGAAATTTTTTCCGAATGGTATTTAATTATCTATATAACTACATCTAATGACAGCCGTTTTCGTTGTTCTGCGAGATGAGCAAAATAAATAAAAGCTTGTAAAATTAGGTTTAGTGTAGAGGTAGTGAAGGTAAACGTAATTTCTTTGCTAATTGATAATATGTACATAGTTGCATAATTTTTAAGGCACACATTTACCAAAAACCGTTGATAACCTCCTGAAAATAATACAAACATTTTTGAAACTAATTTGTGAAAAGAATGTTCAAAGCTCTATTCACCTTGGAAATAGCAATGCAATGGATGAAAAGCCTTGGCAAATCGGCGCGAGTGTATTTGTAACTTAGCCATGGTTACGCTACAGGAGATGAAATGTAATCCAAATTGAGGCTGCTATTTTTTTGCTCCATTTTCACTATTTATCACCATTAAATTTTAATCATTTGACCTAATGTGCACTGTATGTATTTTTATANATATGTATCTCGCTAACCGTTCTAGCAATTTGTACCAAGCTCGGTATGGTTATTGTGCTTGCCACATAAAAGCAAACCGTTGAAAATTGTTGAAATCGGACTAAAATTGAGGCCGCTTTTCATATAACGGTAAATTTCAGAAATGCTTGAAATTTCAATATTTCGAAATTTAAGGACGCTAATTTACTTAAAATGTTTACACCCCGGCTCATCATGTAGCGGTAGCTTTCGGAAAGGTGGAAAACATATATTTAATACTTGCGCCGGTTATTTAATGGTCGGCTCCGCCCGAACTTAGACTTTCTTACTTGTTTTGTTTTCCATTTGAAATGTTCCTTTAATTATTCCAACTTTATAAAAAAAAATCTCTTTAAACTTAATGAAAAGAGGTTGCGCAAACAACGTGTCGATAACGTTTTGAAAGTGTAACTTTGTGTGATTGCTGTCTAACGGTGTTTTTCATCTTACAAAAACAAAGTGAAGTTTTTGTTATTTTGGAGTATTCCGTACTGAGCAACAAAAAATAATGTAAAACTGCGTTTACGAAATTGGACTTTCATACAGCCAAATGAATCATTTGACCTAATGTGCACTGTGTGTATTTTTTATGTTTAATTGGACATGCACACTGTACATGAAGGAAGTACATAACAAAATTAAGAAATATATGCATTTTTTAACTTAGCTCAATTTGCTATTTTTCATGTTTTTAGTGCCTTAAAATCGTACATTTCTACATTTCGGGTTGAGGGGGGAGGGGGACGTCCAAGAAATGGCTAAGAAATTTTCTTGAAGCAGTACGTAGTTCTTAAGAAATTTGCTACGCTTTCTAATACAGTTTTCTAAAGTTTTTTTTTGTGAAAAAGAGCGCAGGCAACCCATGCTTGCAACAGAAATATATGCCCGGTCCATTATTTCTTGAGGAAAGAGTGTGGCAACAGGCTGGTGAAGTATCACATGTTTAAATTCCTTGGACACACACACGAAATAATGGCGATTTTTTTTCTTGACCGTTTTCTTGAGAGCTGCATACTGTACTTTAGCAATCATTTCGCGAAGTAACGCACAAGTTCGCTCTTGAATTACCGCGTGCTTTTGCAGTTTCTTATAGCAGGCGGTAAGCTGTTCCAAAGACGAACTGAGGAAACAAAGAACTGACGTTCAGAAACTAGGTAACTATATTTATACCCGAGCGCTTTTGTGCACAACGGTATATTAATTTTGTTCACATAACGGTTGTTTGTAACAGCCAAAACGAATCGAGATAGATATAGACAAATGTATACATAAATGATCAGGATNGGTATTTAATGTTCGGCTCCGCCCGAACTTAGACTTTCTTACTTGTTTTAAGTTGTAATGGTAGGAAGCCGGGAAAACCTAGTTAATGAAAGTCGCTCTCTTACATAAATAGGCTCCTGAGTTGTAATGATTTTATGCAGCAATGTCAAGCATCTGACATTTAGTATGGCATCAAAAGCTATTGGGGAGATTTTTAATGCGAATTCAGAAATGCGCTCGTTACATTTAATACCATATGGCAGCAAAATTTTTATACCCGAGCGCACTTGTGCACAAGGGTAT
>NW_016157607.1:119804-122930 GCF_001687245.7 Rhagoletis zephyria | reverse complement strand
TACCAATTTGTACCAAACTCGGTGTGGTTATTGTGCTTGCCACATATAAGCAAAACGTTGAAAATTATTGAAATCGGACTAAAATAACGGCCGCTTCTCATATAACGGTAAATTTCAGAAATGCTTGAAACTTCAATATTTCGAAATTGAAGGACGCCAATTTACTCAAAATTGATACACCCCGGCTTACCATCTAGCGGAAGGTTTCGGAAAGGTGAAAAACATATATTTAATACTTGCGCCGGGTATCTAATGTTCGGCTCCGCCCGAACTTAGACTTTCTTACTTGTTAATAACCAATTAGAATCTAGCATAATGGCGTGATCGTTGTTTAAGCAGCGCTTACAAGCCAAACCAGATGTGTCAGGTTTTTCGAAAGCTTTTTAAAAAGAATTCTTCATTCTCATTCCTTTAACTGTTTCAGAATTTGGGGAAACTTCATCGGCGTTTTTCGGTTCTAGTTTTTGTAATACATTTTTAAAACTTTTTTCTACGACTGGTTTGAAAAATTTGTGCTTATAGCGAGTTAAATAGGTGGGTATGGAAAATAAATTATTATTTTCCAGGAATGAAAATTTTGAACAAAATTTTATTTTCAAAGTCGTGGCTGCCAGTCGAATCGGATCAGAATATTGTTATTTTTTTTAAAAGCAAATGGTTTTTTTATAAGCATTCGAATTATTGGAATTACGGACGATGAGGGTTACGTAATTCTTATCTAATTAAAGGTCAGACATAAAAATACTCCCACGACCACAGGCAAAAATATTGGCTAAAATTTGCCATTTTGTTTGACAGATATTCGTTTTATCGGTGCATTTGCACAACACTCGCATTCGCAAAAGCTCCGCATTTTTAATGCGGAAGCTCCACGGTTGCGAATGCGTATGCCAACATTCGCAATAACCCTGATATGAATATCAATATAAGCACGAAGCTATGTATTTGTGACAAGAGCTATCCACATAAGATGAAAACTACTGCAGTTTCATTTTATAAAATTTTTGTTTATAGAAAAATGTATAAGTAAGACCGTTTGGTTACGGTTCGGTTATTTGTACAATGATTTTCAGTTATCGTGTCCAAACCCGTGACCCGTATCAAAATATTTTAACATACGCTTCTAGCAAAAAGATTAAACTTTAATTTAAAATAAAGCTTTCGGTTTAAATATGCACTCTTTTTGTAATAATGGAGGTGGATTTTGCGCAAAAATGCTGTGCGCGGACGAAGGCCACCAACGCGGAAATAATAATAATAACAATCAAATATATATGTTGGCACCATGATATAATTATTCACAAGTATTGTCTTCCCAGAGAGTTTTGCGTCACACCGTAATTCGTGCTCTTTTATTCTCATTCGTCATTTTCTAAGTGTTGCGAATAAAACTTCACACTTAAATTTAAGGCATTCATAACAAACATTTTATGTAGAAAATCCCCGCAACGTCCTTCACTGGAAAAAATACAGTGACCCAAATAAAAACTGGGACGAGACATTTAAGCAAGTTTTGCCTATTTTTCTTTAATTAATTTAATGCTTATTTTTTTTAAGAAAATCTAGCTGATTACTTAACAACCATCTTATACATCCAAATTTCAGACTTTGTGTAAAAATTCTGCAAAATTTCACCAAAATGCTCAACTTTGTATTCAGCTAAAATGTAGCGTCCCAGTTTACATGTATTTGTGGTTTTCGCTTAAAACAAAAAACATTGAAATCGGCTCACTCTCTGAAGACTTTTTGTGTTAGAAAAAATTGTCTTTCAATTTTATATAACACAGCCCGACATGAAAATTTTCTTCCAGATAAGACTAGTTATTTCTAATAGATTTTGGATCACTAATGTTGTAAAAATAGAAACTTATATACATATATAAGTTTTAATAAAATAAGGCGAATAGCAAATAGCAAGATCGGCTAAAAACAGCTTATTTTTTTGCAAAACGGCTACTTTGCCGGCTAGACCGAATTCTCTCCGGCTATTTGCTATCGCAACCGGCTAAATCTAGCCGGAAGACGGCTAAACTGGCAAGACCGATCACAATCAGCGTACAATTTACAACCATATAACAAAGTGGGTAACAAGTATGCTTTAGCTAATAATAGTCGAGTAAAGTACTGAGTACTCCATAAGGTACGGAGCATACCGTAAACTTTACCTATTGCACTAAAAATATGATTCCTCCACGTCAGCGTCCTATTGAATATTACCCCTAAGTTTTTGGCGGTGTTCACATATTTTATCACAGAGTTGTTCAATTTAACCTCATTGTAGACGTCAGTTTTAAGATATTTTTTATAGATAACAATACACTTGGATTGAGAACTAAACCATTGTCAGAGGCCCACTTATGTAGGAAGTCTAAGCCAGTGTTCAGCTTAGTTATACATGCATTGACAGATATAGGGGGATAACATAGGTACAATTGAACGTCATCTGCATAAACATAGATATCTCTATATTTTAACACGGCTTGTAGGTCATTAACATACAACACGAACAACAGTGGTCCAAGGATTGATTCCTGCGGAACGCCTCTAGCCAAAGGCAATGACCATGTCGACTGTTTGCAGGCGGTCGAAAAGGTATGATTTTACTAGGTTAACTGCCGAAGGTACGTACTTGAAAAGGTTTCTTAGTTTCAAGCATATTAATTTGTGGCCAACGGTGTCGAAAACTTTTGAATAGTCTAGGAGGGTTACTGCCATACCTAAACAAAAGCGTTGGGCGGAACGGTTTCTGACGCCCAGCATGAGCGCCGAAGTGCCATACCTAAACAAAAGCGTCAACGCTACGTCAAATGCAGAAATAACGCCAACAATAAGCATAGGTTTGTTTGTGTGTAACACAAAAATGACAGTTTCGCCGTTTTCTGCAGCCAACTTTAATACCTAACGCCCTGTCAAAATCGGAATTTCCAACCGCTCAGCGTTGACGCCGCGTTGTTTCGGTATGCTTCATACACCGCTAGATGGTAAGCCGGGGTGTATCAATTTTGAGTAAATTAGCGTCCTTCAATTTCGAAATATTGAAGTTTCAAGCATTTCTGAAATTTACCGTTATATGAGAAGCGGCCGTTATTTTAGTCCGATTTCAATAATTTTCAACGTTTTGCTTAT
>NW_016157607.1:93985-118658 GCF_001687245.7 Rhagoletis zephyria | reverse complement strand
TTTTACTCTCACTTCAGAGAGTGATTTTGCTGTTTGACCATTTTCCAGGATTTTACACGAAATGTATTGGATCACAGCTATTATATCATCCATACATATGCATATTATACATACATATATTCACGTATGTTAATCAGTTATCAACGGTCCCAGTTAAAATGATTTCAGTATTTTTTTAAATTTTCGTCTTGCTTTTTTATCAAAATAGACTAATAAACCTATGCCTAACATCATCTACGAATATCAAAACCAGGGCATGAATCACGTATGACGACAATCGTCTGAACGATAGTGTCGAGATTGTCTTGCTTCATAAAAATCAAAAATTGTTTCATCGTTTGTGCGATATCGTCAACTAGATTCCAGTTTTGCTTCACGTAACAGCAACACAAATGCATAAATCAGTGTTTTGACAACATCGTTTTGTCAGTATCGTTTAAACGACTATCGTTTCAAAGTTACGTGATTCATGCCCAGTTGCAACAAATGAGTCCATACATATTTATGTACATACATAGGTACAAAGCCGTATGCATGTGCGGAGTTTAAATAATCGGAAGTAATAATCAATTGTAGCGCATTTCCTCTTACTATGCTTATGCCTAAATGTATGCAACCATTTGGCCAGGAAACACAGGGTGCTCCTAATGAAAATAAAAGTTTTATGCTGAAATACACATGCTAAGCCCTTCGAAACTTTGTGCTGGGATATGCGTTACAGCTTCGCATATTTTACCCCTACCGAAACCAATGATGTATACACATCAAAAACTAAATTTAGGAATATATACGAATAGAGATGCTCAAACTATAAGCTCAAAAACAATAATTGATGCGGTGTTTCGAAGATATTTTAACGCCCTTGAGTCACAAGTATATTTTATCAATCATACCGATAATTTCATGTATTAAAAGAATTAAAAATTAAAATGAGTAAAAAAATTAAATCAGCAAAATGAATAAAATTAAGTGAAATTAATGTTTAATTTCTAACCTAACCTACATTTGTATGTATGTAACTAAATCGCCTAGTAATAGCTTTACATATAAAAAGATTTTCCTAATTCTCGAGCTTAACTCCCTAATCTGTTATTAGAAAAAGAGACTAGCCATGCAAAATTATAATTAAAAATACTCAGATTAAACCGATAACTTTTTGGTGTCCAACCTAGTTTTATCGATTATACTTGCGAAGAAGAGGAGGAATGTCAAATTTTAAAGTAAACAAAAATTGACGCTAGTAAGGAAAATAGGTTTGTAAAGGTATATTTAATAAAATATTCAGTTAAAATATATTTAAATGGCATTATATGTGTTGCAGAAAAAAGTGACCACGGTGGCACAGAGAAGAAGTTTAACTTTTCCTCGAGTTGTGTGAATAACAAGCACAACCAATTTGACAGCTAACGAGCTTTGATTTAGATTATATTTATATGTAAACGTACTGTTATGCTTCGCTGTTCGCATATGTTTACACATCAAATTTCATGAGTACCTAGTACTCATGCCTTTTTTGTATAATTTTTGTCCTGAGCCAAGTTTTGAAGTGTGCAAGATATTGTGAGTTACATAAGTATGGATTTTCGGGTATATGTTCACTTCACAATGTTTCAATGCTTCCAATCCCTTGCTTCCTTCTTTTTTCATCCTGATCATTTATGTATACATTTGTCTATATCTATCTCGATTCGTTTTGGCTGTTACAAACAACCGTTATGCTGAACAAAATTAATATACCCTTGTGCACAGTGCGCTCGGTGTATAAAAAAGAACAAACGTCTGGGGAACGTCCTGCTAGAGAACAAGACGAGAAAAAAGTTTTGAAAACTTAACGTTAAGAATGAGAGGGGCGTCTGCGTGTTCGGAGGAAAAGTTTTTTCAGTGAGAACCGCGGATTTTAACTCTAAGCTAGAGGAAAGCTGGATCATTTCAACTTCCAGACCGTTTATTATTATGGTGATACTGTCCATTTATGGAACAATTTTGATTTTCTGTGAAAGAAAAGTTCGTGTCTTAATTAAGTTTATTTGCATAACTATCTTTCAGTTCTTTTTTGATTAACTTTAATATTAAAACATTTCGAAGTCATGGAACGCTATGAGATAGTTCAGAGAAGATTTGTTCCTTTTTCGTTCTCTGTAAGAAAGTTCCTTTAGAATTTTGTTCCCGTTGTTAGAAGTTTGAATTTAAGTACAGAAACTAATGTTTTAATTTACTTTTCTTGTCTGCGTCTACTCAGGCTAGTGGATAGGTTTACAAAGTCGCGTACATTCTAAACCAAAAAAATTATTTATTTAAAAAAAAATTCTCACTGAAAAAATATTTGTCCTCACCAAAAAGATTATACAGAAGCTTTATGTCGCGTTACCCGGGTGTTATCGTTTAACCGGCATCAACATATGTATATCATTAACCCTAGTACATACATATTTGCAAAGATAGGTATATATATATTTGTGCAAAATTTGTATTAAAAAAATCATTAATACGATTTTACAGTAGAATCTCAAAAAATTTAACCGAAAGGTCCCAAGGGTAATTCACGTTTTCGAACTATTAACTTTTCTTAGCGGTTTTAAAAAATTAAAAAAATATATGTAATAATAAACATAAAGTTTTTAGGAAATATCACGCTAAATTTATTTCAATGACTTAGTATTCATCACTACGAAAAATAAACTTGAATTTAATTTGCACCAGCATATTCTGGTTTGTGGAGAGTTTTCTTTTTTCTTTATTTTTGAGATTCTTGCTTTAGATCAGTGGTCGGCAGGCCATAGCTCACTGAGCACTCTCTGAGCTTATGTGTGTTTTACACATATACGAAGAGCGGTAGCTGACAACATAAACCAACTCCGTAAATACCTCTGATTTGCGATGACTTTTTCTGCTTTGATGACATTTTTTAAACTCACAAACAATACACAACTCACAAAGTCAAACGCTCATGACAAAAAGAAATTCGGGGAATATCCGCAAACAAATTGAGATGGGGCTTGTTTTTGTTGCCAAACTAATAGTTTGTTTGGAAAATGTATAAGCTCAGAACAGTTAAACGAAAAGTTAACTTTTTAGAGCGGTACGTGAACGCTGAAATTCGGTTAACCTAGCAGAGCGATTCACGGGCGAGTTAACTTTTCCGTGATTCTACTGTATTATAAATCTAATGATGCTCCCCTAGCCTTTGCATATCTGTCTATGACTTATTCTGCAGTGATTTCAAAGTCATGAAGTTTGTGCCACACTGCCAATCCGATCATCGTTTTTTGTATAATTTTTGTCCTGAGCCAAGTTTTGAAGTGTGCAAGATATTGTGAGTTACATAAGTATGGATTTTCGGGTATATGTTCACTTCACAATGTTTCAATGCTTCCAATCCCTTGCTTCCAAGCTTTTGTTGCTACTCCCAACTGCAGGGATTTAATTTGGTAACTGACACAACTTGCACGGACATAATATAACATAATCATAAACACTGTTCGGACATCCCACTCGTGAGCATCCGACGGCTCCATGGGGAAAACAGGGGTTTTCCAGCGGAAGTCTCCAGCCACCTTTAATCATTGACGTAGCGATTTATTTATGAACATGTCAAAGCAAAGCCTCAGAGAATACTGAAAGTCAGTGGGATTTAATGGGACTTCTGACTGAAAAACATTTTCTCCTTTGCCGCATCCAGTAATAATTTTTGCTTCAACTATATTGGTAATCATATTTTTTACTACCAATCTTGTTTTTGAATGAAGATTATGTTCTCTTAACATATACCGTCTATGGGAGCTGCTACACCCTCTTGTAAACTCTCATTCCGCTTTAGTTTAATAAAGTACTTTCCGATTAGCTGCCTATTCAAGAACACCCTATTTCAAAATTCCGTTCAAAAATGCCCTAACTCTGCTGCAGGATTTAACAACGCCCCATCTCAACGTATTTCCAATATATTTCCAGTTGAGATAGGGAGATTTTGAAATAAATTATGAGATAGGGCATTCTGGCAAAGTTTGTAAATGAAGTTTGAATTCCGCCAGATCGGAAAACAATTTGTTGCCACCTGCATCCGTGCTACTATTTCGGCAGCAAATCGACAGTCCAGCTTCGTTTTTTTGTTTTTACTTTCGCTTTGCTGTTGGCTTTGAAAATTCTCACAGCCACAGCAAAGTAGAAGCAAATAAAATAAAAAAAAATTAAAACACCTTCAAACGCTGACTTTTTCTTTAGATTTCGCGGAATTTTTCAAAAATGAATTAATCTCCGCTTTCCGATTTCATATTTTATTCCAAATACTGACGCGAGAAATTTCAAATTTAAGAACTAATGGCCACAAAAGGAATATGAAAACTTTCTAGTCAACGAGTATCACGTAAATAAGAGACCAAAGCAATGGAAAACTAAAAAATTAATACATACATATGTACCTACATAGTATATATGTATGTCAACCGCAAGCATGCTACTGCGTTTAATTTGCGGTTATAATAAAATTCTGTTAGACCTTTGGATATCTGGTATGTACGTATGAACTTATGTAAGCTTAATTTATTTCTCTCAAACCACGATAGCTATAAAAAAACAGCGTATTTCCCCAAAAACGAATGCGAATAATTTATTATATAATGTATTATTGTTGCCAATTAGATTTGTATGCATGTATAACATTTATCGTACTTACTTATCGCATTGTCGACTGAAAGAAAGAAAAAACATTCGAAGTTAATAAAATCAGCTTACAACAATAATGTCTACAAATAATCGTACTACATATACATTTAACTTAAAATTATATCGGAACATATTTGTACTTTAATAATTGTTAAAATACATATGTATGTATATGCAAGTAAGCACTTGCATTTGGTATAACTAAACACAAAGCTTATCGTCCACAAACATAACCACCCTTCAAAAAATTATTCCCGCACAAAATCGGCAACGTCTGCGCCATTACGCTCTTATCTACAACGCTTTGAAAATGCTACTGAAATCTATAAATTTTGTGTTTATATACTCTCACACCTTTCAACAATTAGGGGCGATGCTATCAAATTTCAATTTTTAAAGCAAGGAGAATGCGAGACATAAAATTTGCAAGTCCTTCAGATGCTCGTATTTTTTGTAGATTGCAAAAAGGCAAAGGCATCGACATTGTGTAATAAATTGACGTTGAATCTTTAAGGCTAGTACTGAGTACTGAGTTCTCAACATCGATGCTGATTTTTCCCATTCCGTAAATCAGTACGCTGATTTCCTGAGTGTAAAAAAAAATTACAAAACGGCCCCAAGCTAAAAAAAATGATTAAAAATATCTTTAACCCATTTAAGCAATTTTAATTTTATTTTTTCAACACCAAACAAAAATGTTCAACACTTTGGATAGTGAGACCAAAAGCAATGTGTGTAAAATTTTTTCTACAGATTTCTACGTTCGTTATTGATATACAGATATAAATTTTCCAGATTTCTTTGCAAATTATATTATTTCTGCTAAAAGATTACTCCTAATGTCAATTTTGAGCAATTTAGATGCAGTAATTACTGAAATATAGCGGTTATTTAGATTTTTCACAAATATGTACAGTTATATTGGAGGTAAGCGCGGTTTTTCAACATATATAGTGAATAACATACTAAAATAGTATGTACTGCAGTAAATAAAGCACAAAATAAATGTTCAGAGTGGAAAATTTTTGCAATTTTTCAAAAATGTTAATATATTTTAGAATTCTAAGAATTTTCTAGGGTTTATACACAAGTACCATGAACATAAGAATTTTTCGACAATTTGTGATGTTTCACATCTTTACGTTTTAGGATGGATTTCAGAATAAATGAAATTCCCAAAATTTTTGAAAATATTCTCATTTTACCAAAATTTCTAGAATCTCCCAGATTTCGATAGTTTTTAAAATTTTGGAAATTATCCTAAAAATAAGAAATCTCAATAAATTTAATAATTTCATAAGATTCAAAATTTTGAAATTTTTGTTATTTTCTAAACCTGCGAAAATATTCAAACTTGTTGTGACTTTCAACCATGATAAAAACATAGTAAGGTAAAACCGTTCTCTCAATTCGTCGGCCATGATTTTTTTTTTGAAGTTTGCTAAGATTTTAAAATCATATGAAATTGAGAGTAAAAGTAAGGAATTGTTCAAAGTTGTTGTGNTAAAACCGTTCTCTCAATTCGTCGGCCATGATTTTTTTTTTTAAGTTTGCTAAGATTTTAAAATCATATGAAATTGAGAGTAAAAGTAAGGAATTGTTCAAAGTTGTTGTGGTTTGAAATTGAAAATGAGAATGTGTGTGTGAGTTTGTGTGTAAAATTTTAAAATTAAAATGCTTGCAACCGTCAAGAATATGAAAAATTCCTCTCAGCGGCTATACCTTCCTATTTTTTATCATGCTTTCAACCATGATAAAAATATAGTATGGTAGAACCGCTGAGAGTCTCTTTTAAAATTCTTGACGTTTCCAAACAATTTAATTTTTAAATTTACTCACAAACTCACACACACATTTTCATTTTCAATCTCAAGCAACAACAATTTCGAACAATTTCAATTTTTTATTTTCACTTTTATATGATTCTAAAATGTTGGCAAACTTCAAAAAAAAAATCATGGCCGACAAATTGAGAGAACGGTTCTACCTTGCTATGTTTTTATCATGCTTTCAACTATGTAAAATAATACAAATTCGAAAATATAGCAATAAAAAGTAAAAATTGGAAATTATTTGAAAATTTTGAAAATTAAGTGAATTCGAAGAACTGATCGGCATTTTTCACTAGTGTGTTATAATTATGTGATACAAATATAATTTTTCAGAAAAATTACGCAGATACGGTCAATAAATGCGCAATTTTGTAAGTGCTCACGATGTTGCAGGAAAATCGCACTCACGTGTGTTCAGAGACGGGTTAACTCTTTTTTTTCTACACAAATGTGTAACATTGTTTTAAAACTGGTACTCGTTCCAAAAGGGGTATTTTTACCTTAATGATAAAAAGATAATTTTTCAATTCTCTGGGCACACGCACAACCCAGTTAATTGCACTGCTTTATTTTTAATATAGGGATCGGGGGCCAAGCAAAGATTACACCGGCGCAAAAAAAAAATAGTTTGATGTGCATTTGACCGGACCTACCTACGGTTATAGATTTCGACCCGCAGAATCCGAATTTGAAGTCAGTTTGGCCAATATACCTCCTAGATTTCGAGAAAACTTCAAAAAAACCGCTTTTATTACAGATGATATAGGAGGTCAAAGGTCAGATCTTCGAAAAATTAAAAACATTATATTTAAAAAAAAGAAATTGAACTGATTTTTAAAAAATTTGTGGCACCTGTAATATAGGTTTGTGCAAAAAAAGTTACATATATACCGCTTAAATAAGAGCAAAAAGGCGTACTACGACTATGGTTTTATTTCTTTAGTTGTTTACATACAGTAATTAAAAATAATTTTTTACCAAAGGTCCAATTTCGAACTTCGTAAGCCCATAGCTCGATTTTGGAGGCTAACTTCGAAAAACGGGGAAATTCCTTTTTTACTTATGACTCAATCACTTAAAAAAAAATTGGTTTAGTCCAATACTCAGAAAAAAGTTGATTTGGTCGTATTGTGTTATCGATATCGACAAAAACACTTATTAAACGTCGGCTTAATTATATAAGTTAAGAATAAGCTACCTTGTTTGCGCGATGACACAAGGAAATTTTGGAAAATTTAAATATTAGCTTTTATTACAGATGCTATAGGGGGTCAAAGGTCAGATCTTCGAAAAATTAAAAAACATTATATTTAAAAAAAAAATTGAACTGATTTTTGAAAAATTTGTGGCACCTGTAATATAGGTTTGTGCAAAAAAGTTATATACCGCTTAAATAAGAGCAAAAAGGCGTACTACGACTATGGTTTTATTTCTTTAGTTGTTTACATACAGTAATTAAAAATAATTTTTTACCAAAGGTCCAATTTCGAACTTCGTAAGCCCATAGTTCGATTTTGGAGGCTAACTTCGAAAAACGGGGAAATTACTTTTTTACTTATGACTCAATCTCTTAAAAAAAAATTGGTTTAGTCCAATACTCAGAAAAAAGTTGATTTGGTCGTATTGTGTTATCGATATCGACAAAAACACTTATTAAACGTCGGCTTAATTATATAAGTTAAGAATAAGCTGCATTTTTTGCGCGATGACACAACGAAATTTTGGAAAATTTAAATATTAGGATTGTGCTAAAAAATCTGATGCCGTAGATACGAAAAAACAGGTTTGTCAAACTGTAATATTGAAGAGCCTGTATTTGTTTACAGCTGTTTTGCTATACAAATCTTGGCACGAATCCAAACTATTCGTATGGCAATGTTGTATAGCTTTTTTCCTTAAATTTTATAAATATTATTATTTTTCTCAACAAGAATAAATATTTTTATCAAAATCTTGAAGCATTTGACATTTGAGCTTCGCTATAAATGCACGATCCTGTTATTGAATTAATTATTTTTCATTTACTCTAGAGAAATTATTTAACTTCTTTCTTAACATAAATGGGAAGTATCAATCAATTGCAATTTAGTATTATTTTAGTCGATTTTAGTATCTAGTTTCACTTGAATTTAGCCGTACGACCTCAAAAATTCTATTTGGAAGCGAGTTTATTAATTTTTTTAAGGTATCCATTGACAAGTTGAACCAGGCTTGAAGTATGGCTGTTTTCAGCTCCGGTATGGACATGTATTGCTTGCCGTTTGCATATACTTCCCTAGAGACGATTCCCCATACATTCTCAATAGGATTTAAGTCCGGGCTTTTTGAGGGCCAGTCCATAATGGGTATTTGCCTTGAGCTAAAGAAGTCCTTTGAATTCCGAGAAACATGTATGGGAGCATTATCCTGCTGGAATGTAAGCTCTTTATAAGCGAAATCCTCTAAAAATCCAATTAGAACATCCTCCAATAAATCAGTATACATTTTGGAGTTCATACGCGATGTTATGAAGCACAAAGTTAACTTTCCCTAGTACGAGAAAGCACCCCAAACCATAACTGAGCCACCGGCAAAGTTTCTGCTTAGCCTAATTGAGTTATCTGACCTCAAATCGTGCCAGTAATAACTCAGACCATCTGGAACGTCTAAATTAAACTTTTTTTCGTCGGAAAAGATAGCGTTTTGCCAATTTTCCTTCCAATGCATGTGTTGTTGTTTTGCGAATTCCAACCTGCAATGTTTGTGCTGTGTGGTAAGCTGCGGACTTTACATGGTTTTTTCCACTTAATGTTCTGATTTGATTTTAAAATTTGTTGAACACGCCGTTTTTCAATTGCTAAATCGAGTTCACTAACAATTTGAGATGTACACAGTCTACTTTTTGCGGCCTTTTCTTTCATTTGGTTGATTTGCCTACGACTAACTTTTTGATTGCGTTTACTTTTCTTTGAACAGAGGGCATACATTTTGCCCACTCGCAAGGAATTCCTTACCACATGGTCAGAACGATTGATTTGACGAGAAATTTCTCGTATTGATATATTATTTTCATAGAGACACGGAATTTTTGCTTTTTCTTCACTAGTGAGGAATTTGCCTTTTGCCATAGTGATTTCTAACAAAGAAACTAAAAATTCGTTAATCGCTTACAAGTAATAAAAAGAGAAATTTACTTGCAAGTTTAAATTTCCCTCCAAAGTTACTTCCGCAAATGACTGCGCCTAAAGAGCGAAATACACCACACAAGCGGCTTGTCAAACATTCTTCAAACCTACTTTTCCCATTTCGCCATACACCATGCAAACATGACTCGTTCAAGCAAAGAATTTTAGTTTTCTTCCAGTTCGCAATGCTAAATATTGTGGTTTTCTTTCATTTTCCTCTCTTACGTCCTTACTCGGTGAAAATTTCGTTGCGAATGAGGCGATTTTGCTATACACAACGCAAGCGGTTTGATCAAACATCAACATGGCGGCCAGAAAATCAAAAAAATTTGATTTTTGCTCAAATTTCCCTCAAGCGGTTTGTCAAACCTTCAAACACCCCCATACACAGCACAAATGGCTTGAAGCAAAGGGAAATTTCGCTTGGTTTGTCAAACCGCTTGTGTGGTGTATTTCGCTCTTAAGTAAACTTCGTACTTTAAAGGTACGTTGTTTGAAAAAATTTGTCTTAAGTGCCGTTATTCAATCCCGTTATGTAAGACAGTACACCCACTGAGCTGGAAATACACTACGTCACACTTGGCAAACTAAACAGTGACCAGTTGTTTTAAATATAATTGTGAATGCACATACATGTGCATGCGTCTAATATGGTAGACAGACGGAGAAAATTAATTTGAATTAATAAGCATAAATGCAAATTAAAATTTTACCCTTACAGACGGCAGTAATGCGAATAAACCAGCCGCAAGGTCGTGGGTTCGAGTCCCAGTATACTTTTTTTTATTTCTTTTTCATTCTTTTTTTTATAAGTTCTATATTTTTTTTACGATACTTTCAGTTAGTTGTTGTTGAATTATTAACAAAATTCATTTCTAAAAATTAAAATTAACTAATAGTAAACTAAGAAATGTGATATAAAATAAATCAAATGAAAATAAAATAAAGTAAAATTAAATATATAGATAAAATAAAATAAAAAAATATAAAATAAATAATAAAAACAAAAAACGTTTCGAATCGCTCCAACCGAGTATCGAACCTAGCAGCTACAGACCTGTAGCTCGCAACTCTCACCACTCGGCTAGGGCGCACGCGAACTCGACTGCTTCGTTTGCTTACTTGTACAAAAGACAACAACTGGCCGTTTTTACCAATGTTGTCATCGAAAATTCCCCGGATCCGAGTTAATTCCCAAAAATTTCGTGCATTTGTTCGGCTGCTTATGCGCATTTTAAAGAGGAAAATGCATGAGTGAAAGCAAATAAAGGCTGTTTATGCAAATAATCGAGCCCGTTTGTCAACCGTATAAGTAAACTACGCGCACTGTATTTACCCACTGAGGCGCGCGTCTTTCAAAATTTAACGCTTCTAGATGAAGGCCTACCCAAACAACATGATACTTCGAGTTTATCACACAGCTAAAATTTCACACTCAACTGAAATTTTACACACTTTTCCCATGAATTAAAATTTTCAAATGCATCAATTCATTATATTATATTCTGGCAATGATATTTCACGATATTCAGGGAAATTGAAATATTTTCGGATTTAAAATATCTCACTCATCATTTTTTACAGTCGAATATTATGAAAATGCATGTTTCCACAAAACTTAAAAGTCTATTGGAAAGAACCTAAAAGTCTATTGGAAAGCACGAGGAAATACTTATTTATACATATGCTTATGTATGTGTAGAAATTCATTTACAATTATGTGACAGTATTATAGGGCGTTTATGTGGAACGAGAAAGCTGCAACTAGCACATTTAGCTCTAAATGCAACTCTAAATCTATCTGAATGCAATTAAATGCTACCTCTTTTCAGCATTAAGCATCTAACTGCTAACAGCAGCTTTGTAGTCTTCGAAAAATACCACAATTCGAACAAGGCTTAATGAAAAAAGTGGTAATATTGCTTCTTTACGTTCCGGATACAGATTTTGTACTCAAAAGCAACAACAACGCTGTGATTCTGATAGAGATCTGGTTCAATTTATGATCCGTTCTGTTTGTTTTGTTTCACTGATCATATGGTAGCAAAGACAAGTGAATATAGTATATACTACGAACAGATATTCTGACAATGTTTATTTTAACTTGCTTCAAATAATTCGCCTTCATGTTAAATATTTATTTAAATGAAAATTATTTTGTTTAGATATACTTTTCCTCCATTGAGTGTTTAGTAAAACTGATATGAAAAGTTAGTGTTACCAACCCCACCAAAAATTATCAAAAAATACTAGTTTTTTACAGAGTATTTACCAGTTGCGTTTCTTTCATTGACGATTGATACATAATTTATTATTTTATGTTATTTGGATGAAAAGTATTAACGTAAACCCAGCAAAAATATCAAAAGGGTTCAAGTGCGGAATTCACGGCACGACACTGCACAGCAAAGCTAACGAACTAGGCAAAAATGTCGTGAGGTTCTACTGCAGCGTACAGATGCCAGATCGAAAAAATCAGGGGCGGGTTTCCGTAATTCGATAGTCGACACTCGTCGGCTCGATACTTCAATTCGATATCGAATGCTTGGCGAGACCATTTTGGTTTCCGTGTTTCGATATGACCACTCTCGTTTTCATATTGTAGGAATTTGTATGTAATTTGAATGAAAACAATGTACAATTGGCGTTATTTTTTGATTTTGGACGGTTTTGGAGAGGAAAACTCTTTAATTAATAGAAGAGGGATCCGAGATGCATCTAATCCCATGGAATTGCCTGAAAAGTGGTAAGTTTAATTAATATTGTAAAAACTAAGGAGCATTCAATTTCTTTTAAATTTATTTCCATTTCTAAGCTTCCAAACAAAATATCGGCTGACCAAAGAAGTATTTATGTACGTTCTCAACGAAAAAAAATTAAGGAAAGGCATGAGAACTACATATATTCCTCCAATCATGAGACTAGCAGCAACACTGGAAATTTTAGCAGGTGGCGGGTACCAGTGGCAAACGGGAGGCGCACACACAGCACCCATGGGACCAAGCACTCTGTCGAAGATCTTTCGCGACACGTTGTCATCCATGGAAGACCATTTATGTAGCCAATGGATAGTTTATGAAAAAGACTTCCAGCCGTGTAAGGAGTGGTTCAATCAAAAATACAATTTTCCTGGGGGTAAATTCGTCGAATCAATAACTAGCTTTCTAATCTTTCTAATTTTAATCCACTGCAGTTGTCGGTGCCGTCGATGGTACGCATTTGCAGTTGCTAAAACCTGTGGAAAACGAACACATATATTTTAATAGAAAAGGCAAACATAGCATTAATGCAATGCTAGTAAGTATATATATACTTTATGTATGAAATTTCCTTGGAATTGTTTATGAATTATCGTATTGGACAATCTTTAATGTAGATCTGCGACCATAAATTAATTATAAGAGCTATATGCCCAAAATTTGGGGGGGCTGCACACGACTCGTTTGTGTGGAAGGCCTCCAATGAGAGAATGGTAATGGAGCGACGATACAACAGCGGAGATACAAATTCTTGGCTATTAGGTAAAGTCGGTGAACATTTAAAATATATTCAATAGAAAAAAACATATATTAACTTGAAAATATATCTTAAGGCGATTCTGGATACCCTCTTGAACCATGGCTAATGACCCCATACCGATTACGAGAAAATGAAACTGACGCAAGTAAATGTATCTACAATGATATACATAGCAAAGCAAGGAGCGTTGTTGAAAGAAGCATTGGGGTTTATAAAGGTTAGCATATTGCAAAATTCAGTGCTTTTTATATTAGTTTTATTCACATCGTCTACTTCAGGGCGCTGGAGGATATTATCTGACGACAGAAAGCCAAGGTATAACCCAACATTGGTTGCCAAAATTGCAAACGTGTGTGCAGCTCTGCATAATGTGTGCATCAGCCGCAATGTTCAGTTTGAAAGCAATAACGAAGCTGCAACTTCACGACAAGAAAGAGGGGTAGATACCACTCCACCAGAAATAGTTAACCGAGAAGCTGAAAGAATAAGAAATCGAATAAAAGAACATTTTTCCCAAACCGCAATGTAAAAATTATATTTGTATTGATTGTTAATAAATAAATAACATAAAACATAAACATTGTACTTCACATAAGTTATAAATTCATTTATCACTTGTTTCGCGTTTCAGCAAAGCGATTTTTACTTAACTATCTCTAAATTTAATTGTAGTGCTTGAAATTTTATTTTTCAACTCAATCTTATTGTTCTCTTTTAAAAGCATTGCATTTCATTGTACTTTACATAAGTTATAAGTTATCATTTGTTTCTCGTTTTAGCGCTTCGATTTCACACGTAACTTTCTCTAAATTTAATTGTAATACTTGCAATTTCATTTTTTTGTACTGAATTTCAGATGCAACTTGCTTTTCCATTAAATGCAGCTTATTTTCTTCAATTTCATTTTTCTCCTTTAAAAGCTTTAATATTTCAGTTTGAAATTTGTCTTGGTTTTCTATTTCTGGTTCTATGATTCTTATCTTTGGATCTACACATCTCTTTTTAGGCGTTTGTGGTACTATAGGCGTTTGTTTTAGTTTAGACGTTTGTGGTGCTTTAGGTGATGGTGGTGCCTCGCTGTCGCTTGCCGTGTCGGCCCTTCTTTTTCCTCTTGGTGTATTAGTCTCACCTGCCCCTTCATTTTCATTATTACTCGAGGATTCGCTTAACATTTCTCTTAAAGAGTCACTAACGAAAGCTTCGTCCGGTTCCGGGGCAGCAGTAGAAGAGCAAGGCTCGTCTGTTTTGGTACCATATGACGCCACGCCCGGAATGCCCATTACTTGTGCGTTTATATTTGCTGCAGCAATTACACGTTCCTCCAAATTACTTAATTTAACGGCATCATATGGCCCACCACCCGTTTTTTTAAACTATTCATTCGGGCGCTTAACTTGCGCTTTGCATTATATTTGTAGTCAGTCCATACCTAGAAATATTGCATGAATTTAATGTTACAACTAAAATCATTTGCTAAGTATTTCTATTTACTTTCTGCCATCCCTTCGTTGATTTCATCGGAGGCCCGTTGCTATTTAACATTTCCGTTAATTTGCTCCATAACTTCTTTTTCTTCTCGCGCCCATTGCTAACACATTGCAAACTATTTTTGGCTAAAGCGTCTTGCTGCTCCATAAATTCTATCATAAGCTTAAGTTGAGCAGCGTTCGTTTGTTGACTCTTAAATAAATAAAAAACGTTTAAAATCACAGAAAAATTAAAAATTGTAACTTACATTTTGGTTGAGGTTGACAGCTGCGAAAGGCAAAACGAGAGCAAAAGTGGTGTCGAACAGTTTCTATCGAATGGTCGATACAGCACGACGACATTTATCGTTAGGGAAAGCAAAAACGATACTTCGATACACGTTTTTGCTCGATATCGAATTACAGAAAGCCACCCCAGTTTTTGAATCGATTTGAATAAAAATAAAAATAAAAATAAGCGATGCAGGAAGGAATCGTCAAAATCGATTATATATTTTGTCAACGTCTTTTNACAGAAAGCCACCCCAGTTTTTGAATCGATTTGAATAAAAATAAAAATAAGCGATGCAGGAAGGAATCGTCAAAATCGATTATATATTTTGTCAACGTCTTTCACTTAATTTTTATGAAAAATCAAAACACAGCGATTCGACCAAACTTTCAATGTAAGTAATTTTTAAACATATGTACACACATTGTTCATAACGGTTTCAATATCTAGATTTATTTGAAAAAAGTGTGAGATTAGTTTCTTATATATTAAGGCAACTATATGTTTAATGCCAAATATAGTCATTATAATTTTTTTCATGTAATGCCTAGTGAAAACTCAGCGTTAGCCCTATTTAAGAAAATTTGTAAGTCTTTTCGAAATTTTTCTCTTTTATCACAAATGGAAATTTTTTTTTGTTTTCGCTGACTATATTTCACATCTTAATTACCCGTTTTAGAAAACATTTTCTACAAAACTGCATACATACCAGGGATGGGCGTAATAAAGAAAATGAATAATTGAATGAAAAAAATAAGAATAAGTTTTCATTCATCATTTAAACAATTTTGAATGACCAATAAATTCATGCAATTATCTCCAAAAAGCGTTATGCCACTTTTGTTCTTAAGAATCACCCTCTCTGGGTTACAACGACTGGATCGATATTCATTGAACTTATCAAATACTTAGAATATAAGTTAATCTTTTAACAGGTGCTAGTGTAAAAAATGCAGTGTGTATGGGAGGTGCCACGGGCTCTTTTCCAAGAACCCAAATTTTTTCCATGAGTATAGTATTGATTTCATATATCTCTATACCAAGTTACAGTAGTCTACCACATATGCTTCCAGAGGTATGCAGTATGAAGAATTCCGTTTTTATGTGAGGTGCCACGCCTCTTTATCTAATCGAGATAAAAGCTATCCTATTTTTTATGTTGGGCTAAATGACACAAGTATGCGAATTTCATTAAGATCGCTTGAGTAGTGGAAGCGTGAAAGCGTAACAAAAAAACCATTCGCAATTATATTAGTAAGGATTATCCAGTACCGACTTAAGTATATACATACATATGTTTGATGCCCTCGCTTAGTACATTACATATTTACTTAAATACATACTTATTTACATACATAGGTAGATTTTGATATTATATTTTCTAATATTTCATACACAGTAAATGTGTAACGGTCTACCTGGTACGATGATCAAGAAAGAATGACTGGGGATGTAAAAAACATCGATGTATCGAGCAACACGTTCTAATGAATCCGATTTTAAGTCAAAACATCGGTGTTTTGAAAAATTTAATCCCACCACATATATAAAAGCTTTAACAATTAATTATTATTTTTTTAAATTTAGTTAATTCTTTAACAAAAACTATATAAATCCAATTTCATATTGTTTGCAATATTAAAAAATATAGCAAGCTTTCATAAAAACATCGGTAAAAACATCGATGTTTTAATTCGATACATCAAACTACCATCGATATAATTTTTCGAAACGTGGATTCTTCAAACATCGATAGTCTCATTGTGATTTAGAACCCTAGAATTACTGAATATCTAATAAATCAAAAATTATTCGTTGATCGGTACTACTTCAATCATGAATGAAAATGTATTCTTCAATCGAAATCACCTGAATGATGAATAAAAATGTATTCGTTATTTGAAATTTTTTGATGATGAATCAAAATTTATTCGTCGTTCGAAAGTACTTGAATGAAGAATAAAAATTTATTCATCATTCAAAAATAGAAAAATTATGAATAAAATTTCATTTTTTATCTGAGTACCGCCCATCCCTGATACATACTCAAATTTTTTCTAAAATTAGTAATTAGTTTGGAATTACACTTTTTGGAGTTTTTGTTGTAGTATTCGCCATAATTTTATTATTTTATTTTTAAGAGCCTTCCCTATAGTTCGAGGAGAAAGATAGGTAGGTCATTGAATTCTTTGTTCTTTTCTCTTTCAAGTAATTTTTTTTGGTACCAGCCTCAAATTCAAATTTCTTTAAATTTTATAGATTTTATGGGGCATCAATTGACGAAAAATCGAATGTCGATTTTCCAATTTTTTGAATCAATTCACGGATCGAATCGGAACTAAAAAATCTACAAAAACGAAACGAAAGGGCGCGATTAATCGATCATCGATTTAATCTATTTAAAAACGGCATCTCTAGTGCAGCGTAGTACGGTATGTTCCATAAGAATACATTCGAAGAATATTTTGCTGTGCAGTGCATTATTAACAACGTCAAATGAAATAGAAATTTTGCTGCCAAGTATCGTTTCGCTGCAGTTCAAGTGCGGTATAGAGAACTTGTGCAGTTGTCCAATAGTGCGATTTTACCTTAAATTTTCATATGTATGTATGTATCTATGCATTTATTTAAAGGAAGTTACATAATTCCTGCTCATATGTACATATGTATTTATGTTGAAAGAGACAGCAAATAAAGTCATAAAATACAAAATCAGAATACTGTTGACTTATTTTAATATCTATTGCAAAACTTTACGCAGATAAGATAAAAAAAATAAAAAAAAAAACAAATAAAAAACTCTTTAATACGCCACGTTTCTATAAGTGAACTAAAAGTAAAAATTTATAAAATGAAAAACGTGGGGCGCATGTAATATAACTGAAGTGATATAATTCATTAACAACCGCGCATTGAAATTTTATATCGCCTAAATAGACCTATATTTTCTACTGCGCAAGTATCATTTTGCCATAGATTTTAACCGCTTGATGTAATCAGTTTGTAAATAATCGGTATTTCGTATACTTATATACTATATCACATTTCATATAAATTCAAATCGATTACATAAATTGTATAAAATGACTATTGTTAAAAATTTTAAATAAAAACGTATCAAGACAAACTCTATGGATTCATGTGTTTTTCTTTTTTAATCCACTTATAGAAGCGTGTTATATTCAAAAGTTTTTTTATTGGATCTTTTTCTGTTTTAGTAACTCTAATGTTTTCTTGTTCTCCGTGCTTATTGAACGTGATAAACACGTATGTAGCTGCACCCAGAAAAACTCAGCACATGATTTGGTTATACATAGATACATTATTTGGTTATATACCAAATCATGTGTTGAGAGACATATTTTTAGCTGATTTTTTTCTGGGTGTGAATAAGCGACCAGAGCGCGACTATTTATGAAAAACATGATTTAGAACTCGCGTTAATGTACATTAATTTGTTAAATGGGGCACTCTGAACACTCTACGAAAACCACTGTTCGAAATTGCTGAAAGTGCATTAAACTTTCAGCATAAACGCTGCATAAGGCAGGTGAAGCAATAACATTATATCCAATGCAAAGACGGAGAGCAGCAGAGGAAACCTGCAACCGCAGCCACAGTAAATATCCCAAAATGAACAGATATGCAGAAAGGAGGAAAGACGATGAGAAGAAAAACGAATTTCCGTTTTTCCTGTCGTTTCACCAAAGGTTTCCTTCGCGGAAGTGATGCTGTTTGAGGGTGAAATATAAATTCCGTCAGGCGCTAAAGAGTGTGGAGATATGGTACCTTTTTAATAAAAATACATACACAAAATTCTTACATGGACTTGCGAAACAAGAAACCCAAAGCAAGAAATAAGCAAAATTCTGTTATATCTAGATATGTATGTACATATGTATATGCATACACACAAACATATTTATATAAGTGTGTGTACATTAGGGTGGTCCAAAAATGCATGAGAAAAAGTAAAGTCCGAAGTTTTATGCTCTCACCCTCTAGGATTGTTCTATACCGATAAAAGTATACCCCTATTTTTTATTTACAATTCAAAAAATAATTAGAGGTTGCTCAAAGCGCTCAAAGTTTTCCATGTATTTTTATATGGGGAAAAACTACTTTTCGTAGAAATGGTGTAGAATTCTCAAAAAATCAATATTTTTCGATGAAAAACCCCAGTTACTTTGCAAGATATTGCCAATAATAATACCAAATTGTTTATTTATTCATTTTTTCATCGCAACTATAATTTATAGGTCCACCAAAAACCCACAAAAACCCCGAAAAATGCAATGGCGGGACCAATAAAAAATCGCTTGTATTAAAAAATTCTTAAATAAACAATTGGGTATTATTATTGAAAGTCTCCTGAAGAGAGCCAGACCTTTTCGATCGAAAAAGATTGATTTTAAAGAATTCTAATAGTTTTTTCTCCATATAAAATACATGGAAAACTTTGAGCGCTTTGGACGACCTCTAAATATTTATTGATTTCAAAATAAAAAATAGGGGTATACTTTTTTCGGTATAGAACAATCCTAGGGGGTAAGAGCATTACAATTCCGACGTTACTGTTTTTGGACCACCCTAATGTACATGCACATATGATATTAATTATTTTAGTAAGAAGTTTTATTCTTTTGCAATACACATTTCGGTTACTGTTTTTGATATTTGTATGTAGTTAGTTGAATTTTCTATCAATACATTTTAAACTACGCCAACCTAATCTTAAAATAACATATGATATGGCTACTTTATCGGACAAGTATAATGCCGATACTTTTGCGATGTATGTATGTAAGGCCTCAGGCAACCCCCCTCCCGTGGAGGGAAATATGCATACAAATTTGACATTATTTAAATTAAGATAATAATGGTAAAAATATCTTAAGATCTTCAATATTTTTAAGATATCTTTTCAGAGATAGTAGTCGAGAGATCTAGCTTTAATTTAAGCCAGGAAGGTTATATCCCCTTATATCTTTGCTAGAGCTTCAAAAATATTGCAAAAACCGCGATTTTTTGACATTTTGACATAATTTTTTTCAAAATCTGGAGCTGATGGAAACTTTATGCTTACGAATTTGTAATCAGCACAAAAAAAATCTATCAAAAACAGATTTAACATTTTGCGTACCAAATTTTTTTTATATTTTTGTTGGGCTGTGTTATCCATTAAAAAATCAGCAAATATTGAGATTTCCGTTTTGTCTACAGAAACTTTTCCTTTTGTGGTCTATAACACCCTTCCCCTATTTAGTCATAGTTTTGCAAAATAATTCAATGAATACCATCATGCATGTGCAGTAGCCTGCGCCTTATTTTGCAACTTTGTCCTACGAAGCAAGACTTTCCCCAGAAAGGTTCATTTAGTCAAAAAACGTGATCTGCAAAAATTTTTAAAATCGGATAAAGGAGACGTGCCTCAAAGGCCCAAAAGTTCACAAATTGATTGCATTTTTCACAAAGCGGTCAATATTTTGCCATAAGTCAGTCGGAAATTAATTTAATATATTTTGGCACTTGATGGAGTTTTGTCCCCCGATGTCAAAAATAGTTACAGTATTTTTAAAACTTCTACATCTTTTAAAGTTATTGAGGTTTTTTTGAGAAAAAGCCATGAGGCCTTTTGAAAAATTCAACATGGCATCTCAAATATGGCATCTAACCTAACCGTAAATTAGATTGTGCTTTACAAATTTCGTGCCACCGGAGAACCCAACACTAAAAGAGAAAAGTTCCCTACAACTGTGGCATTTGAATATGCTACGCACTTTTTTCAGAAATTGTTTAAAAATGGCGAAAAATTAATTTATTTAAAAAGTTTGTAAAAAAAAAAATTGGAAAATGAAATTCTCTACAAAATTTGTGTACAGCCGTTTTTCACGAAAAATGCAGAATACGGTTGCAAATCGCAAAATCCCTACAAAAAACCTAAAATCCAAGATTGCGAAATGTTCCGGTATAAAATTTAGGGGCGAGACTGTATGTCCATGATCTACGTGTCAAATAGAAGTAAACTGCATCAAAAGTTCGCTACTACAATTTTTTTTGTCGTACCAATTTTATCTATTATCTGGCTACAATTTAACTTCGGAATTCCTAGAAAATTGTAATTTTACGTGGAAAAAACCTCAATAACTTTAAAAGTTGGGGAGGTTTAAAAATACGTTAGCCATATTTGACATCGGGGGGCAAAACTACATCAAGTGCCATTAAAATATATTAAATCTCCTCCTGACTTAAAGGCAATTTTAACTACCTTGTGAAAATTGCATGAAAATGCTCAACTTTAGGGCCTTTCGAGGCACGTCTTTCCGTTGTCCGATTTTAAAAGTCTTTCGCAGGGCACGTTTTTATGACCAAAGGAACATTTCTAGGGGGAGTCTTGCTTTGTAGCCTAACAAAACATTTTCTCCATACAACTAAGGCGCAGTCTAATGTCCAGGCATGGGCAGAGAACGAGCACACAATGTGCTAGGGTTTCTCAATATTCATCGCAATCTGGATGTTAATGTTGACTCAGTATTAAAAGAATTTGTATCTTTACCTCAGTGAATGGCATGTGACTTTTTTTTAAGTTTTGCTAAATTATATCCACAATTAAATACAATATTTTCTCTAAACTCTAAACTCTCTCTCTAAATAAAACAATGACATTCTTGGTTGTTACGAATGACTTTACATAATGATGATTCTGCTGTAAAGACGAAGTTGCATTTTAAAATCTGTATGCATTTAAGGTAATTAACAAACTCTTCAATAAGTTTATAATAAACACCATGCAATTTCAATTCCCTTGTAGAGCTCGGCACATCTCAAGTGTTACAGAAAAGAGAAAAATTAACGAGTTTAAAACTATTATATTCTAAAGCTAGATAAAATTCCGTATAAAATTCGCGTATTTTTACAATTTGATTGTTCTTCAGTAAGGAAGAGTGTGTGCAATACTAATTTTGTTTGCTTATAGTCAGCATAATTTCGGCTCAGATTGCCGCATTTCGAAAATTGTGTTTGTTCACACTAGGGATGTTGCGAATATTTGCATTCGCATTCGTTATGCTAATGATTCGCATCATTTTACATATTCGCATTCGCATAAAATGATACAAATGTTTAGCAAATGCTAATGTGTACATGAGCAGAGAGTCCACTCTAATATTGTTGAAATGGCTCTAAGTCTGTCTAACCAGGGTGCGGGCAAAAACCGGCTTTTAGCTTCAGGCGCTAAACGGTTAAGTAGTATATCAAGCAAATTGATGGGCCTTCAACAAGTACTGCTAAAAGTATTATAGCAACCTAGAAATAATTTTAGATTTCTCCAGCGAAAGCGAAGGCTCGGATGTAGAATCTGGAGACATTAAAAAATGTGAAATTAAAGCTCAATTGAAGGCCTATCTTAAAGAACAACGAGCTTATCTCGGGGAAAATCGTTTCGATTGGTGGAAACCTAAAATAAAATACGACAGATCTGGCCCGCGAATATTTGAGTGCTCCACCCGCCAGAGTTCCAAGTGAGCAATTCTTGAGTGCAGCCGGCCTTACACACGATCCTATAACAAATCGCCTCATGAGAGAAAAAGCTTCAAAATTACTTTTTTGAAATATACATAATATGCCCCTTTTGAACTTTGACTACTAGATTAAAACACTGTATAGGTTAAGCACTCGTATTTGCGAATAGTTCACACTATCCTTACATGAAATGCGCCGATAATGGGAACTTTGCTTAACATTTCTAATAAAATGTACATTAGAAATACTCTCGGCCCACACAATATGCCAATATGCAATAATAAATATGTATGTACATTAGTATGTGCATTTGTACGTTTTATTGGTTTTGTCTTAAAAACCATCCAAACAAAATTTAAGCAATTCCGACCACGGCCACCCGTGCCGACTTGTAGGTAAAGTTATCAGAATAATCTTTGTGCAGTTCGCGTGTTTTGTTAACTTCTATATGTAAGGATGCCGTTTTTAAAGAAATTATTAGTATTAAGTATGAACTAATCGACTCAAACGTTATTTAATTAAGAATAATTCATTTCATTCTCCAAAAACTTTTATACAGAATATTTTCACATATATATACATCAAAACAAGCAAACATCCCTGCCAGCAATTGCAAGAGAATTTTATCGCCTATCGCCCGGTTGTCACTTCTTCGCCGCTATTGGAAGTTATCAAAGTAATAGTAACTCATTTCACAAAAACAAAAAACATTTCTGTCGCTTTTCTATCTTCTTATGATCGGATGATTACTCTTTGAAGTTTTAAAAATTAACAAGGCAAATCTTGAAAGTTCAATCAAGTTAAATTATATTTTTGTTTTCAAAATTTTTTTATTTTTCAGTTAACGTGCAAGCAATCATATTCAAATAACAAATAATAAAATAACGTTTAGATTTTAAACTGATGCGTTACTCGATTTATTATGTTAATTCCTTTTCACCATACATTTTTAGAACTGCTTTTTAAACTGTTTAGTTGGAATTTCATAAAATATAAGTGCGTTTGAGCTTGCAATCTTAGCCGAAAGCAGGATGAAAATGGCGTAAGTAACTCTGCGGCTGTGGTTGCAAGCTCAGAGGTACCCCGAATTTCCTATTAAGTTTTATCAAAAATTCGCACAAGTTACTGTCATCCCTATCGAAGTAGTTCCTAATTGCTTTCATATCATAAATACGTGACGTCTTGGTGGAACAGTTCTTCCCGAGAGCGGATAAGAATTCGAAAAAATAGCGATATCAACGGAGATAGAAAATGCTGGCAGGGATATTCAGATCATTCATATACAAAAAGTAAAAAACAAACCTATACACAATACAATCATGCATACCCAGTAGTTTACAAAACGAAAATGATCATACAGTTTTGAATATCTTAGCATACTATGAAAAAAATATTTAGTTCTGAAAATCACGGCATTATATGGTACTCGATAGGCTTTTAAAATGGTCGGACTAGGTTTGTTGGGATTTTTTATCGGGTGAATTCAAAAAATACCCATATTTCTCTTAATTTTTTAAACTTTGGCCATCGATAATTTCTACAATTTCCAAATATGGAGTACTTTCTAAAATTAAATCTATTTTCACATAAACCGATACCTCATTTATTGCAATCGCATACAAATTGTCGAAGTTAGACGACTTTTCTTGAATACGGCCTTGAATTTATATGTGTGTATGTACCGGAATTTCAGAGTTTTTGAGCAGTGTGGCTAAGGAATTCATCAATATTTATTAAAAATTTATATACACAATAGCTCTTTAGCAAAAAAGTGTTTTTTCAAGAAATTTTAGGAAAATAGGGGTGGCATATATTCTTTGAAATAAAATGTTGGTTTGACGTTTCTTGTTTCCTTTTAGATAGTAGAGAATTACAGGAATTAAAATTTTGAAATAAAGTGAAACACTGGGTGTTCCTGCGGTGCACAGTGTTGCGAAACCGGAATTTTTTGGAAATCATATTGCCTAAACTGTAATTTTAATTGTATCGATGAGAAACTTCTACAGATTGGTCAGAATGAAATCCCAAACAGAATGACTGAAAAAAAAATTTACACCGAAAAAAATTGTTGGGTGAAATTTTCAACAAAAGTAAAAAAAAAAAAAAATTGTTCGAAAAATTTACAAAAAAAATTTATTTTAATTGTTCTTTTATTTCTGATAAATACCCTATGACTAGTTTTTTAAATAAACTATAGGGTGGTCCGAACAAGAATTATAA
>NW_016157607.1:84458-93527 GCF_001687245.7 Rhagoletis zephyria | reverse complement strand
TTTTTTATCGGGTGAATTCAAAAAATACCCATATTTCTCTTAATTTTTTAAACTTTGGCCATCGATAATTTCTACAATTTCCAAATATGGAGTACTTTCTAAAATTAAATCTATTTTCACATAAACCGATACCTCATTTATTGCAATCGCATACAAATTGTCGAAGTTAGACGACTTTTCTTGAATACGGCCTTGAATTTATATGTGTGTATGTACCGGAATTTCAGAGTTTTTGAGCAGTGTGGCTAAGGAATTCATCAATATTTATTAAAAATTTATATACACAATAGCTCTTTAGCAAAAAAGTGTTTTTTCAAGAAATTTTAGGAAAATAGGGGTGGCATATATTCTTTGAAATAAAATGTTGGTTTGACGTTTCTTGTTTCCTTTTAGATAGTAGAGAATTACAGGAATTAAAATTTTGAAATAATGTGAAACACTGGTTGTTCCNAAAACAAATTATGTAACATTTCTGTAGTGGTTTGGAACTGGGACTCTCTGGGACTTTTTAGATATTGCTTACCTAACCCAAATTTTAAGGAAAAATGGACCTTTAGTCGGGTTTTCACTCTAAAAAAGGTGCATATGAAAATGACTCAAACAACATTCCTTTTTTTTACAGAAGATACTTGTCCGAAGGCAGATTTTTTTCCGAATCAAAATATCTGTCACCAAAATCAAATGAGATCATTTTGAATACAGCCCTGAAATCCCCTCTTTTCGTGAAAATTTTGTATATTTGACTTCTAAAATCAATTAAAAATCAACGGGCCAACATAAAAATAAGCTTTATGTGTTTTTTGTTTACTTGGAATGTTTGTGACAAAATTGCATCATTAAAAACACTGAAAAAAATAATCGGAAAAAAGTTACTTTTCCACTAGCCGCAACACAGTGCGGTGTTCCAAAAAAAAAAAAACAATTTTTTTAACAAAGTTTCAAAAAATGCTAAATTTTAATTGAATAAATAAAAAAAATATGTAAAAATTGGTTATTTTTTATCATTTTATTAAATAGTACGGGCTTTTAGCTTTCAAAAGAGGAAATAAAAACTTAGTCATTTTTTGCACTTTCTGAAGTAATGAGTTTTTCGCTAATGCATAAAATAATTTTTTAATTTTTTGTCAGTGCCTCGAGATCTGCCCGATTCGTTCCATTTTCAAAAATTAAGTATCAGATTAAAAAGCTTGACCTGCGGACAATAGAAGGTTTAGGTTTTTTAAAGATTTGCCACCTGTAAAAAAATTAGATTGTTAAAAAATTAGATTCACATTTTCTTATAAGTTAAATGAATTATTATTGGATGGGTATCAATCGAAATGTATATTAACCACATGTAGAGAGTTGCCACCTGTTTAAAAAATCAAATTCCACTTGAATTTAAGGAATTAGGTAAATGAAATAGATAGGTATCACCATAAGGGTCTGACTCCCTGAAAGAGGTTTAATAAGGTTTAGGTTAGGTGGGTAACCATCTGGTTGTAATGTTGAATTTAGTTAAGCTAAAATAATAATTACGTCAAACCATAGGATTACGCCAACGTATTTGTTGTTTTATTACAAATACTTACATTACTGATTTGTTCTGCTTACATTCCTTTTAAATTACAGGACTCTTTAATTAACTCAGGAATGTTTTTACTCTCCACTTATTTCTTGCTAAATATGTCAAATTTTTTCATTTGTCTTATACTCATATTGATATATGTACGTATTTCAGTTACCTTATTCCCTTAATTAAAGTGAATTTGATTTTTTAAACATGTGACAACCCTTCTACGTGTCATTAAGAGGTAAAGAATTTTCAAAACTAGTTCAATTTATACCCATATTTAATATCCAATTCATTTAACTTATTAAATAATTTTAATAAAATTTTTAACAGGTGGCAACCCTTTTCAAAAATAAAACCTTATTGCACATCTACAGGCCGAGCCCTGTCATTTTACAGCTCACTTTTGAAAATAGAACGAACTATATGTACATACCTATGTAAAATCCACAAGAACCCAAATTTTTAACTTCAAACTGCATTTACAGTGAAAGTAGGAAAGCTATCCAAAAACCAATTGCATTTTTGAATTTAGCGTCCTCTATTTTACTAACAAGCGAATTTTCAATCCGTCCATAATTATATTTTTGCCCACATTTTATATGGAAGGGAAGCACTGTGGCGTAGGTTAGCCATTACCTGCCGAGGGGCTTTACAAAATTTTGTTTTTTTTGTTTTTGAGTTTGGGTTTAACCGGGCTTGAACTCAGGTCCTGCGGAATGGTAGCGCGCACTGATAGCCACCGCGGCCCCCGTATGTATGTATATATGTACATATATACATATGTATGTACATATAGAGATATATGTATAATACGAGAATGCATTATTTAAGACCACCTGATCTGCACCGTTATTTCGCATTTCAGAAATGGGATATCAAATTAAAGAACTAAGCCCGTCGATGTTTTATTTCTTTTTGAATTTAGAACTTTTTTAGCGGTATAGGGTGATTAGAAATTTGGTGAAATGAAAAAAGGACACCGTGCGCGAGACCTCTCTTCAGTCGGAAATGGCTGGATGGGATTAGATGAAACATTTGAGATATTTTGCTAGGTTTTTTAATAGAGTTGCCATCTGTGTTAAAAGTTACGACTTTTATTTTGGCCAGAAATATATTATTAAATTATAAAGAGATGTATTAATATGTAGGTGGTAACTTTCGTTTAGATATTTCTGTTTGGAAGCTGTTTCAGTCGTCTTTCATTTGAAATTTGTTTAATTTGGATAAGCGGTTTGTTTATTAATACGAAAGACTTTTATTTCGGACTTAAAAAATATTTAGCCAAGTTTAGATGTTATTACTGCACTGAGGAAAAAATCAACCAAAAATTGATTATTATCACAAATTCAAACTTGAAAAGGAATCAACGTGATTTTTGGTTAATATTTAAAATGCCTTGGTTGATATTTTCAACAATGATTTGGTAATATTAACCACACGTTTTTTTTAATTAACCAAGCTTTTGCTTGTCGATTTTTTCATTTGAATACGCTTATGTTGTGCACTCCACAGATGATTTTTCACAATTCGGAGATACACAACAAAAGTGTTTATTATCTTTTTAACATGTTGCCTTTAACGGAATTCGAATTGACATCTTCTGAAAGTTAGCAAACAACAGAAAGAATCTCTGCACACTCAGCTACAGCCGCTTTATAAATGTCCCTTCAAATGGCCAACTTGAATCAAGCTTCTTCGTCGTTTGATTTGGTTTTGCACTTCACAGATGCTTTTTCGTAATTAATAAAAACGAAAAACACAAAAAAAAGGCAATTATATGTTTTCGCTGACGACATTCGTACTGGAACCTGCTGGCAACAACAAATAACAACAAGCACCTCTGCACGTTGAGCCACAGCCAGGCATACGAATTTTTTTTCAATTGTTCACCATCACATTTCTTAAAATCGGTGTATTGACTATGAGACCACCAACCATGAAAAAACCAAACAATAACTTGGTTGAAAAAAAACATTATACTTTTGGCTCAGTGTGGACTAAAAAAATAAATACCCGGATTTTTCAGTTATTATTGGACTTTCTCTAAAAAAGTTCGAAAATAAAATCAATCCAGGATTCGTTTCGAGGAGGTCCTGTGATAAAAGGAACGAGAACGAAAAATGACACTGAAGATGGCACAACGCCGAAACCGGTTTGTCTCCAAACCAAATTTGACAAGGGATGACGGAAATTCGTTCCAAAATACATCATACACCCACCCTGTCGGAAACAACAACAACCACAAAGGAACATTAATGACTTTATTCTATGACAATATTTTACCTCGGTCTTTTATAACATCGAAAAGAATATCTGTTATTTTCGGTCCCTGATTAAAAGTTCCAATAAAATGCTGAGGTTCGTAGGGTACATAATTCATTAAAACAAAAATATATATGTCGTATAGGTACATATGTATCAACACCGGTTCTAATATTTTAATAACACTTATTTTATTTGTAGAGGAGAAGTGTAACGAATACGTTGCTTTCTTCCATCACCTCTAGGCATCATTAAAATCGGGTTCAAATTTATTTTAAAGCCATACATATTTTGAACACTCAACAGTTGCAAAGGAGATCGCCCTTTAAATCCTCCCTCGCGTACTTATGTATGTTTCGTGTATCCTGTTTAAGATTTCCGTTATCTTTATTCCATAAAAAAATGTTCATAAAGTACTACGCATGTCAGACGAAGGTTCATCGAAGAGTTTACAAATAGCTTTCTTAAAGTTTCACAACCTCCGGCATTTGAGTGGAAATTCATTAACCTAAGACACGGAAACAATCTTCGAAGGATAAGTGAACTGCATACATGTATGTGTATCTATGTATAGTATCTACATATATAAGTAGTGCACATGTTTCAGTAAGGACATTGGTCAATAAGTTTTTGCCCAAATTGTGCGTGTAAGTTTATGAATATTGGAATAAACAAAATAAAATCCTTTTTTAACTTGATGAAGTTGCCCGGAAAACTTTTTGGGTTGTATCAAAGAACAAAAATTTTATGTGCATGCATATTTTTTGCTTTAAAAAGTACACAATGTGAAAGTCATTGTTTTTGGTTCTGTCGATGGTAGAAAACTTCCTTGCTTCAATATTGGTGCCGCTGCCGGTGCAACGTTGCTTGACAAGTCTGTCAGTTTGGCAACTACAACATTATTTGCCAAAAACGAAAAGGAAAATTGCTCTCGGAGGCGCTGAAGTGAAATATCATGAGTAATCATCCACAGCGCAAAAACCAAATCAAGGACTCTGTTAATGCCCTCCCTCCTCATTCGAAAACGTTTCTCCGTCATTGTGAATAAAATGAACAGAAATCATGCTAATGGAAATAATAGTGTCTGCTGGCAAAATTATAAACGCAATCGTTATAATGAAAGGTATTACAGAGATGGGATTGATATTCGATCTTTGCGGAGGAAATGAAATAAATTCGGCGAATGATTAGCAACTATTTCTTGGTTATTTGGTAATCCTCAAGCCCTGAGAAGAAGGAGAAGGGGTGGCAGAGCAGTGACAGGACAATAATTTAAGAACTTGGCGGACTGAATATGAAAATGTTCATCTGGTTGGGGTATCGAACTGTCAGTGCACTTTAATACTTACCTAAATGTAAAAATCAAAAAAATAATACCAAAGATTTTAACTTAAAAGGTTAGTTATTGCTAGGAGTTTAAACTGAATATTGGTTTAATATTTTGTTTAAAACCACATATTTTTATATACCTATGTTACCGTACTTATGTACATACACACTTATACGTATGCACATATGTATGTATAGTAACTATGTATGAACATATACATATTTGTAAATGTAAATTCACGTTGGTATGTGTGCAGATGTAAGGCATTTCCATTTTTCTCATTTAACGCTCCTGACGTTCAATGCTAGTTTACCGTGTGTCGTTGACTGGCAGTGGGTGTGTCTCTGCCTTTCATTCATTCTGACAGTTTCCCCACCCACCTCCCGCAATGGCGTGCGCAAGCAAAATAACGGAGACAGTTGGTGGGCTGTGCAAACCAAGTGCCTTAAAGCATTTAAAGGTAAGAACTGTTCCTGTATAATGGACGAGTATCTATACATGTACATCGTACTATCCCTGCAGAAAATCTGACTAGCTCAGAACTGGTGTAGAACTAGACCTTTTGCCGACAGTACTAGTTCTAGCTCAATTCCCAAGCAATGCTTTCAACTGTCCAGTTTTACACGGCGATGTCATTGGCGGTGGCAATTATCGCCCAGTGCATTACTTTGCAACTAGTTTTTAACCAGTTCTGTTTTGGTTAGTTTTTTTATACAAAATGTTTTCCGTTTTTTTCTTTTCTTTTACAGATTCCATGTTTGTTACATATTATTTTATAATAAAAAAAAAATATTGTAAGCTGCACGCAACAATTTAAATTCATTAAATTTGAAAACTCACAACTGGGATGTGATGTATGTATGTACATACATATGTATTTCTGTTTGCCCGAAAACTACTTATGGGATATTTTTACGACACACCGCAACGGTTTCCTGGGTCGTGGGTTCAAGTTATCGGACGATGGGAGAGAAAAATGCGAATTGGTCACAGAGTGGTATCTACACGTGTTGTGGCGCCAAGTGTGATGACCAGTTCAATGAAAAGTAATGTACATACAGTGGCGGATAGAGAGGGTTGGGAGGGGGGCGAGGGTTGTGATGGGGGCGATAGCAAAAATATATATTTTTGAAGTGAAACTTCTTTAGCGGCGGTTGGTTGGTTGGGAGTAAATTGGCAAATTCAACGGAAATTGCACACGGAAATGGTGCAGCGGAAATGGTGCAACGGAAATGGTGCAACGGAAATGATGCAACGGAAATTGTTGGGGCTGAAACAAGTGCTTCCTGTTGTGTATGCATATGGTATACAACTAATAAAAGGTTAAAGAATAACACTTAGAAAAAGGCCAATACAATAATGAAAGTAAAGGTGAGTACCTACATACATAAACAAAGAAAAGGATAAAGACAAAGGTAAAAATAAAAACAAAAACAAATGTGCGTAAATATAAAGGCAAAAATGAAGACTAAGGTAAATTTAAACACTTTACTTATATATATAAGGGCAAAGGTGAAGGGGAATATGTAGATGAAGAAAATGATAAACATAAAAGTAAAGACAAAGAGGAGGATGAGGTTACCGATAAAAATAAAGGTGAAGATAGGGGAAGAAAGATTAAAATAAAGGTAATTAAAAAGGAAAGGATATAGAGAGAGACACAGCGACTCAATCTGGGAACTATTTTGAAAACTTAGAGATTTTCGGGATTCGCGAGACTTGTCGATGAAATAATCGACATTTTTATGGGTTTGTTATCGATTTTGTAATCGATATTTATAGATTTTGTTATCGATATTTATTGGCTTCTTTATCGATATTTATCGATTTTGATATTGATATTAACCAATCTTGTTATCGATATTTATCGATTTTGTTGTCGACATTTATCGATTTTTCCGTCGATATTTATCGACTTTTTATCAATTTTGTTATCGATATTTATCGATATTTATGCATTTTATTATCGATATTTATCGATATCTATCGACTTTTTATCGATATTTATCGATTTTTTAGCGAAATTTATAGATTTTGCTATCGATATTTATCGCTTTTGCTATCGATATTTGTCGATTTAGTTATCGATTTTGTTATCGATTCTTTCGAAATTTTTTAGATTTTGATATCAATATTTTTACCGATTTTCTAATCAATTTGCTACCAATATTACAACCGATTTTGCTATATTTTGTTGGATGTTACTATCGATTTTGTTATCGATAGAGTGTAAAGATAAAAATTAAGATAAAGGAGAACAGAATAAGATAAGTGTAATTAGAACAAAGACAAAAAATATAACCTTAAGCAAAAGCAGATCAATGAATGTATGTTTATTGGTTATGAGATAAAAGAGATTCGTATCGTAAGTTTCACTTCTCCAGTGTGGCTCAGGCGCATTTACTTATTTTTATAAGCTTTTATTTAACTTGGTCATCCCGCGCAAATCGCGGAAATTTCCAATCGATTTTAAACTGACTTCCCGACAAGTTAGAGACTTGAAATTTTCAGGATAGTTCCAATCACGATGACAATGTAATTTAATATATAAATGAGTTCCCCATATGGTCCAGGGATCTTGATTCAAAGGCGGTCAAAAAATAGTAAAATTTATGGCTAAATTATGGCTAAAGAACGTAAAACCACTATAAAATTGTTAAACCTGCCGGCGATAGTGTAGCAAAGCTATTTGTAGCAAATTCTAAATATCAACCTAGTCTAGATATGAACCTCGTGCTAGGAATTAGAAGACTCCAGATGTCGCCCCGCCGCAAGCAGTTAAATATTGCGCCTAAATATATGCCATGCTACAGCGGAAATGGACGACACGCCATCTCTTTAAATAAAATTAACTGCTGTTATATGTACATATGTATGTTTATACAAAACGTAAACAAACAACATTTTGCTTGCCAAGTCTTCTGTTCTCTTTCATTGCAAGTTGAATTATTTTAATATCTATTGCAAAATTTTGTACATAAAATAAAATAACACTTCTTAATATACAAGCCTTTTATAAATGTACTAAAAATTATAAAATAAAATAATGTAAAACAAATCTTTTTTAAAAACAAGCTTTTATTTAACCTGTACAATCAAAGGAATAAAATGAAGTAGCGTAACAAAAGATTTTTTAGCAACAAAATTTTGTCAAAACTGCACTAAAATGAATAAAATAAAATAAGTTAAGGTCTCGTTAAAGTTACTAAAAGCCATTTAGTGAAAGGAGTTATTCAAACTCTAATGAAAATTACTAACAATTTGTACTAATTTACTTCGTTTTTAAAAAAGCTTGTCGGCGAATTCAGCGTACATGCATAATTGGTTAGGTATGTATGTATATGTTTGTATGCAGATATTTAAATGCCGGTTTGCTATTCGCCCGATCGGGCATATTTTAAATATTCAATATAGTGATGAACAATTTTTCTGAATTTTCCATTTCTAAAACACCAATGCTAACCAATAATAAAACGAAGCATCAACTTTGTTTCTGATGCACTAATTGCTCTAGCGATGCGTTTCGATAACTTAACGGCTGCGTTTTGGAACAGTATACATTGTCAATATTTTGTAGTTCGACGTTGTGGAACCTTATACTTTGTACGTATGCAAAGTAATTGACATTTTGGAAGTCAGCCATAATGTGCAAGTTTAAAGCACAGTATACAGTAAACCAGCCATTGACAATATGCTTATTTGAAAATTAATACATGAAATATTGTGAATGTATACACGATTAAAAATTTCGGTTTTAATTTTAAACTTTTTGGACTACATATATGACCAAACTAAATTCAGTTTCAAATACAAACCTTCCAAGTTTAAAAAAAAGAGAGCACATATGTTGGGTTTAAAATTTAAACAATTCGGTTTAAATTTTAAACCCAAACAATTTCATAATTAAGAATAAAAACAAAAA
>NW_016157607.1:73853-82161 GCF_001687245.7 Rhagoletis zephyria | reverse complement strand
AGATATATCGCAAAAACTGGTATCTGAACAATCAGTGCTATAGGAGATAAAGCTTATACAGCATAGATTTTGACGATTTTCTCAGTAGACTTTGTATTATTATTTATAAAATATCTTACAAAATTTATCGGTTTTAGCTGTTCAAATAAAAGAGTTTTACAGTAAAATCCCATAAGCATTTCCGCATTATCCATTGTTCGCAGGCCACGTTTTTATGACCAAAGGAACATTTCTAGGGCAGTCTTGCTTTGAAGCTTAACAAAAAATTTTCTCCATACAACTAAGGCGCAGTCTAATGTCCAGGCAGAGAACGAGCACTCAATGGGCTAGCTTTTCTCAATATTCATCGCAATCTGGAAGATAATGTTGATTAAGTATTAAAAGAATTTTTATCTATACCTCGGTGAATTGCATGTGACTTTTCTTTGAGTTTTGCTAAACTATATCCACAATTAAATACAATAATAATTAATTAAAACAATGATATTCTTGGTTGTTACGAATGACATTAAATAAGCCGGGTGGCTCTTATTACTAAAAATCGTATTTATTATCCGATTTTCCTCATATCTACTATTGCAGAAAAAGAGCTGGAAGGTGGGGCTGGAGTCGAGTTATTGGAAAAAATCGTAAAGTGAAGTCATTCGGAGACACCAAGGATCAAAGTTAAATTACCACCGTTAGATCAACCACCGTAACCACTGCGGTCCTTGCTTTAGGCGACTAAACAGAATAAAGACAATTCTTGATAAATGTCTACAAACACAATTGTAACGTGATATTTAACGTATTTCGTATGAAGTAAGTCTATGTATATTGGATTTCTGTGTGCCAATGATACTCCCTCATCTTGAAATTGCCACCAACTACATATACTAAATATACAGATTCAAGGACGATTCCCCAGCGAACCGGATCAATGTTGCCACAAAAACTTCCTTACTGACCAAACGCTAATGAAAGCAGCGTTATTTAATGCGGAAATGGGGGATATGTATGCATTCTGACGACCACAAAACCAAACGTGAACGTGAATTGTTGGTGAAAACGTAATGTCAAATGTTTCAATAAAAAATTAATTTTGGGCGGGACGAAGTTCGCCGGGTCTGCTAGTAGGATATATATTTACGTATTATGGACGAATAAACAATCTTGCTTTTCCTAATTCCCTAGATATCAAGTATTAAAACACTTGTAATGTCTACCTATATATATATATATATATATGTATTTACATATTTATGTATGTATGCCTAAATATGTATGGCTGCGTACATTCGAGTTAGAATCCAGTATTAAAGTTTCAAGTAATTTAGTAGTTATGCACGCTCATTACCCACTATTACTGTGTAATGATGTTAATGATTATCGGTGTAAATACTAAAACAATGTTCACAGCAAAAACGACAGAATAAATATTCCACTTGTGCAATTACATTATGAAAAATGTGCAATAAATGCTATAATTAAGCAATTTTCTGTAAAGTACAGACAGAATTCAAAAATATCCGCGAATGAAAAACTTTAGAGGAAGGGAAGGCTGGCGTGGAAAGAGTTGATACTTAATATTCAATCAATGAAAATATGGCCTTTGGGAAATCCCTGAGAGGAGTTTTGGGAACGTTGTGTACAGTGAAGGGTCAATTAGGATATGTTTACTATTATAAATATACAAATATATGTATATGCATTCATACATAAACTGCAGGAGATTTCTCTAGCTCAAAAATAGTTCAAGATGCGTTCCCTTTTCCACAACACTAGTTCCCGCTCAATCTCCGAACAACGGCTTCAACTGTCTACTTTATAGATGGAGGTGTCATTGGCGGTGGACAGTTGCCCCATAAGCATTCCAATGTAGACAGTTCAGAGATAAACTAAATGAAAAATCTCGTCCGTTTACGATTGTTGTAGCCGTGCGACCCGAGAGCCAATGTTGCTTAAACAAAAACAACGCAATTCTTTGTTCGTGCACGTTGATGCTTCCACAGATGAATGAATCGTGGTTATGATTTGAATTTTTTACACTTCGTCATAACATCATATATGTGCGTATGTTGATTCATGATTCAATAATACAAGGTTATGTAACTTTTGTGTATGTGAAAGCCTGAAGCCCACCGTCAATGAACTGATTGGGCCTTATCAGTGTGGCTTTAGACCTGGAAAGTCCACCATAGACCAGGTATTCACAATACGCCAAATCTTGGAAAAGACCCGCGAGAAAAGGATCGACACTCACCACCTATTTGTCGACTTTAAAGCCGCTTTCGACAGCACTAAAAGGAGTTGCCTATACGCCGCTATGTCTGAATTTGGCATCCCCTCAAAACTCATACGGTTGTTTAAAATGATGTTGAGCAATACCACCAGCTCTGCCAGAATTAGGAAAGACCTCTCCGAGCCGTTCGCCACCAAACGGGGTTTCAGACAGGGCGACTCCCTTTCATGTGACTGTTTTAATCTGATGTTGGAGAAGATAATAAGAGTTGCAGAATTGAACCGCTCAGGAACAATTTACTACAAGAGCGTGCAATTGCTGGCTTACACCGATGATATCGATATCATCGGTATCAAGAACCGCGAAGTCTGTTCTGCCTTTTCCAAGTTGGATAGGGAAGCAAAGCGCATGGGTCTGGTGGTAAACGAGGACAAGACGAAGTATCTCCTGTCATCAAACAAACAGTCAGCACATTCGCGCCTTGGCACCCACGTCACTGTTGACAGTTACAATTTCGAGAAAGTAGAGAATTTCGTTTACTTGGGAACCAGCATTAACACCGATAATAATGTCAGCATTGAAATCCAACGTAGAATCACTCTTGCCAACAAGTGCTACTTTGGACTGAGTAGGCAATTCAGGAGTAAAGTCCTCTCTCGACGTACGAAAACCACACTCTATAAGTCACTCATCATGCCCGTGCTGGTATATGGCGCAGAAGCATTGACAATGACAACATCTGATGAAGCGGATCTTGGAGTATTCGAGAGAAAGATTTTGCGGAAGATTTACGGGCCTTTACGCGTTGGCGACGGCGAGTACCGTAGACTATCGAACGATGGCTGTATGAGCTTTACTACGACATAGAAATAACGCAGCGAATTAAAATACAGCGGCTCCGCTGGCTTGGCCATGTCGTTCGAATGGACTCCGACGCTCCAGATCTGAAAGTATTAAACTCGGAACNAGCCGTTCGCCACCAAACGGGGTTTCAGACAGGGCGACTCCCTTTCATGTGACTGTTTTAATCTGATGTTGGAGAAGATAATAAGAGTTGCAGAATTGAACCGCTCAGGAACAATTTACTACAAGAGCGTGCAATTGCTGGCTTACACCGATGACATCGATATCATCGGTATCAAGAACCACGAAGTCTGTTCTGCCTTTTCCAAGTTGGATAAGGAAGCAAAGCGAATGGGTCTGGTCGTAAACAAGGACAAGACGAAGGATCTCCTGTCATCAAACAAACAGTCAGCACATTCGCGCCTTGGCACCCACGTCACTATTGACAGTTATAATTTCGAGAAAGTAGAGAATTTCGTTTACTTGGGAACCAGCATTAACACCGATAATAATGTCAGCATTCAAATCCAAGGCAGAATCACTCTTGCCAACAAGTGCCACTTTGGACTGAGTAGGCAATTCAGGAGTAAAGTCCTCTCTCGACGTACGAAAACCACACTCTATAAGTCACTCATCATGCCCGTGCTGGTATATGGCGCAGAAGCATTGACAATGACAACATCTGATGAAGCGGATCTTGGAGTATTCGAGAGAAAGATTTTGCGGAAGATTTACGGGCCTTTACGCGTTGGCGACGGCGAGTACCGTAGACGATCGAACGATGGCTGTATGAGCTTTACTACGACATAGAAATAACGCAGCGAATTAAAATACAGCGGCTCCGCTGGCTTGCCACTGGTGGTAGCAGAGAAAGAGGGAGGCCCCCAAGCCAGCATGAAGGGGGAAGAAGACCGTATTCAAATTTCTTGTACTCCGACTCTCATTACTAAAATATATGATACTTTTAATGTATTTTTTACACCCCCTTGTTACCCTGAGAACTGATTTACCTCTTGCCTAGCACTTGCTGGCTCTTTGACTGCTTTAAGAGCCTAAAATCTGCCCATCCCTGTGTTACCGCATAACTGATTTCGATAGTTCTTTTTTAAAGGAAAGGTGGTGCCTCAGAGGTGGTCTCATTCTAATATGGCTTAGATCCGATTATTTGATCATGACGAAATTAACGGTAATCTTAAAGTTTTACATGAGAGTTGAAGTCGGTTTTGTTATTTTTAAAAAAATTACTTGTTTATTTAAACAAGAGCTACTCACTCCATAAGCACTTGTAGCACATTTGTTTTTGTTTTGCTCTGAAGTATAGGCAGATATACAAATTTACAATTTAAATATAAAAAAAAAATTGTTATCGCCCATGGTAGAAAAAATAAGGCAGTTTCACTTAATGACATTAGCAGCCATGTTAGCCATTTGACTTTTGCTGAGATTGTAACATTTGCATCAAAATCAAGCTACTAGATTGAAAATTATAATAAAATAGTTTTTTAAAAAGAATTTGGTCGGCAAAGCAACAAATAATATTATTATTTTTAAATAATAAAAACAAAAATGAGTTGCGCATTTGGGAGCTGCAAAAATACAAAAGCGAGGAAGATGGTAAAAAATTTTTAAAATTTCCACGGCTTTGTTTTTGTGAGACAAAAATGACTTGAGCCATGCGGCGTGAGCGAGTAAAGCCTTATAAAATATCTGTACATATACATACATGTTCTCAACATTAATAGTGAAAAGTTAACAAGTCCGATTTTTTTTATTAATTTATTGTACAATTCAAATATAGCTTTTTTTCGAATTCGATATTTAAATCTAAAGTTAAAAGAGAACAAAACTAAATACACGGCGTTCATTGAAGTGTAATTATTAAACGAATGACGAAATATTACTTGCAACGCCACTGTGTAACTTGCCACCGAAATCTTTTGGAAAACTTCAAGGGGATATAGAATTCAAGGTAAATCCCTGGGAGAACGCATCGCGTAAAGTTGATAGGATTGCAAACATTTTTATAACGTCATATTGCAAAAAAGAAATCCCGCGACTTTAAGGGAAAATATCAACAAAAAACCGCCAAACTTCGCAAAAAAATAAAATAAAATTATAAATTAAGGTCGGAGAAACTCCAATCTCATGTCCACACTTGATTTAAGGTACCCCCATTAAATTTTATGGCATATTGTTTCAATGGCGCTATCATTTACTAACGCTTCAAAGTTGGACTTTTATAAGCGACGAGTCTCCCAAGGATACGTATGAAAAAGTAAACATTTAGCTTGAAATATGATGCAAAAACGNTGGCGCTATCATTTACTAACGCTTCAAAGTTGGACTTTTATAAGCGACGAATCTCCCAAGGATACGTATGAAAAAGTAAACATTTAGCTTGAAATATGATGCAAAAACGTGCAAGGATTCCTCCACTAAATTTTGGAACTTTTCAGCTTCTAGGTCGCTATCATTTCTTAACGAACTATATTATTCCACATATACGTAAATACCCTCATTGTTAACAATTTTCATTCATTAATCGTACAATATTAACTTATTAACTTAATTAACTTGTATATTTAGCTTTATTTAAATTACAAAAACAGTCTCAGTGTACACATAGATTTTGTAGATATATTGTGATTTCNCCACTAAATTTTGGAACTTTTCAGCTTCTAGGTCGCTATCATTTCTTAACGAACTATATTATTCCACATATACGTAAATACCCTCATTGTTAACAATTTTCATTCATTAATCGTACAATAAAAATTAACTTGTATATTTAGCTTTATTTAAATTACAAAAACAGTCTCAGTGTACACATAGATTTTGTAGATATATTGTGATTTTACTTCAATATAAACATTTTGAGCAGCCCTGATTTAAACAATAGTCTTCGAGTGTCTTCTGCAAATCGATAAATTGATTTAGTGATGATTTCATTTTTGTTTTTTCTACAAACCCTCTGTGAACGCTAACCATACCTAAACCTAAATTCAAGTAAAAACTAAGCGAAAATTTTAAAAGATAATAATTATTTTACCTGTTTTAAGTAAATGACTGTTTATCAGACTAACATTGAATTGAATCCTCAACTTTTTTTAAACGTGAGAATCCAGTTACTCTCATCGAAATATTTGTACAGTGTTGTCAATGATGCATTTAAAAGAAACACACAGTTTCTATAGAAAAAGAATTTCTTTTTTTTGGATTTATTGCATTTTCAATAGAACATAAGGCCCTTTATCATACATACACATACGGGCGAACCCCTAGCCCGTACCTGCGTACGACCATGAATATAACTAGAAACTGTAAAGTGAGCAACATTCTACACTAGTAAAGAAGCCGATTTTATGTGTGGGAGCGCGAAGACAAAACCTTTCTTTTATTGAATCATGTCCAGCTACCAAAAACCCAAAAAGTGGTCTGAAAACGGAAAACAAAGTGGAAGAATTGTAGATTTTGGTCCGTTCGCCGATTCCATTTTCGGATACTTTGACGATCAGTTTTCCCACATAATTGTGCTCAGAATCGTGCGTCTAGAAAAGTACTGAAAATGGTTATGAAACGGTTAAGTTTTCGGACGTTTTTCTGAAATTTGTCTGATTGCATTTCTCGTTGACTACGCTTTCCTTCTGCACTCCACGGATCCTTTTTTATAGCTCAGAAAAAAGAAAAAAGATTTTTTAATTGCGTCTGACGGCATTCGAACCCGCGACTTCCTGAAACTAAAAACTTACGATAACTGCACTTTTGGCAAAACGTACGTTATCTGCTGGCTGGGTTCGAGGGCGTTTATCCACGAACGTAACGTGTACGTAGAGCAGTGGTCGGCGCTTCATACCACAATTGCGGAAGATCAACTCACACGTATTCTTAAGGCCAAAATACAATAGCGCAGTGGCAGTGACAGTTTTTAAAATCAGCTGTTACTGCTAATATTGGCAGTCACTGCCGCAGCAAGTACAATACGGCTTTGTCAGTGACCACTTTGACATTTATGTCAAATTCAGCATGCGAAGTTTGCTGCGATGAAGGCAGTGACAGTGAATTTAGAATTTGGGTTAAACTGAGCACTACTGCCAGCTGCCACTGCTGTGTTGTGAGTCGCTTCATTGGACACAACACTTTGTAAAAAAACAGCTGATTTCGAAAAACTGCCACTGCCACTGCGTTATTGTATTTTGGGCTTTACGCTCTATCGTTTAGTCGTTGGCTTGAGAGCAACGAATCAATATCGTGTTTGGCCACGATTGAGAGAAATAGAGATTGCGCCAATCGCGGTACCGCTAATCCACTCTTTGTGATTTTGACAGAATGAGCTGTGTGCGTGACGTCATCTTGGTGCAATTGTTGAATGTGAGCATACGAAAAAAACCAAATAACAATTTTAATATTTGTACATTAAAAGGCAAAACGAAGTGTGCAGTGGCAAAGTGTAATAGTGAAAACAAAAGGAAAGCGTGCTATATAACTTATTTTTTCGTTTCCTACGGACGCAAACCTGGCGAAAAAGTGGAAGCAGTTCTGCCGGGGAGGACATGCATTAAACACCAAATCGAGCTTTGTGCTATGTTTGAGCTATGAGCTTCTACATGGAACTATGTTGGCCTTTCCTTGGTGAATTGTTGTAGGTATATTTCCACGGTGAATGTAGACAGTTGCTGGTTTAGTTTGCTGGCAATGGCATACGTACAAAAGTAGTTTCTACTGTAAATAGATATATGAACTTCACTACCTACTTATTTTTGTTAGCATCTGATTCTTTTAGTGCTGGTATGAGGTAATGCACCAGTGGATAAGGTCGCCAGGCGTTAATTCAAGCGGCATCTTACCGCGCTGTTACGTACCTAATATAAAACAGTGGCCAAATTATTATACATTTAAAAGTTCAGCTTAAATTATGTTTTACTGACATAGAATATTTGCTTCCAAAGAAGTCACACTCATGCATCCTCTCGTAATTGGTACAAAAGTCATCAAATAAAAGCTGTGGAGTCAACAGCTGTGGAGTTTATGTTGGTTGGCTACCGTCCACAAATATAAATATGCACTCTGCATGGCTTTTTAAAATGGCAAGTCCAAAGATTCACTTTGCTGCACACCTTCCTTTTGGTCTACATTAAATTGCAAACACGGTTCATACATCCATTTTTTCATGTGCTAAAACTCGTACTTAACTAAAGGGCTACATGTCCAAAATTATTGCTACGTGTTCCTAATTAATCAATCTTT
>NW_016157607.1:52157-69258 GCF_001687245.7 Rhagoletis zephyria | reverse complement strand
ATCTAAACAATCAGAGGTATGGAAGATATACTTTATATGGCACCAATCTAAGTGATTTTCACTGCTATGTGATCGGTATGTAAACCGGTTACACAATTTATTGGGTTAAGTTTCCTACATAAAGGAGATATGTCGCAAAAACTGGTATCTGAACAATCAGTGCTATAGGAGATAAAGCTTATACAGCTTAGATTTTGACGATTTTCTCAGTAGACTTTTTTCTCAGATTCTTGTTATTTTGACTGTAAGCATTCTGTTAATAATGAGTGAAAATTGTGCGAAATTTCATGTTCCTAGCTGCATAAATGGAGGAGATATGATAAAAGACCTCATATCTGAACAATCAGTTGTATAGGGGCTGCAGGTTATAGTCACCCGATCTTCGTTATTTTCACTGTAAGTCTTCTGCTGATAATGAGTGAAAGCAGCGCGAAATTTCATGGTCCTAGCTACATAAATGGATGAATTATAACGAAAAATCTCATATCTGAACAATCAGTTGTATGGGAGCTATAGGTTATAGTTATCCGATCTTTTTAATTTTCACTGTAAGTTTTCTGTTGATAATTATTGAAAACAGTGCGGAATTTCCTGTTCCCAGCTATATAAATGGAGGAGTTATAACGAAAAATTTTATATCTGAACAATCAGTTGTATGGGAGCTATAGGTTATAGTGACCCGATCTTTGTAAATTTCACTGTAAGCATTCTGTTGATAATGGGTGCAAGTGCTGCGAAATTTCATGTTCGTAGCTGCATAAATGGAGAAGTTATAACGAAAAATCTCATATCTGAACAATCAGTTATATGGGAGCTATATGTTATAGGGGTCCGATTCATCCGGTTCCGACAAATGATTAATAGCGATTTTTTATATAAGTATGTAACTCCTCTATCGATGTATGCAGATGTATTCAAAATCAGTAATCTGTCAAACTAAAATTTGCAGATGTTCATGAAAGGTATGAAGCCTTCGGCATAGCCGAAGACAGCGCTGCTCTTACTTGTTTTTAACATAAAAATATTATTTCATTTTAAGCAGGCAAACTGTTGGTCACTATCGATGCAACACACTATTTCGTTCTCTAGGTTTTAAGTTTCAAAGGCCAATCAGTAGCTTATGTCGGCAGATCAGTCACAAAACGATCAATCACAAAATAATATTACCAAACAAATATCGCTCAAATCAATTAATTAAATGCATTTCCATTCACTTGTACGAGGAACGATTTTCCGACCGACAAATTGCGAATAACAACGACCGCGCGGTCGAGGAGCATTTCGAGACTGATGCAGTAGCCGATGGACTTCAGGTGAAATTAGTCAGGAACGTCAACTTACCGGTACATAAACTCAAGTCAGCTGACACGATCTGTCTTACCAGAGCGCCATGTAAATGAAAACTCAACACCGCAGAATTTTTCTGTAGTTGTTGCCCGTAGCGCAGAAATCTTCGCAATTTAGATTTTTTCATGTCAGCTGATTTCTTCCTTCTATAGATGGTTGCCACTTCGTCAGTTTTGCAGATGGTAAAAAAGTTATAAGTTCCTATTCAAAATACATTTAAAATACTTGAAATTTACTATCGAAGGTTTTTTGTTGAAAAATAAGTAGTTAATATTTAGCTGGCATCTATTATAGCACGAAAAATTGTAGTTGAAAAGGTAAGTTTATGAAAAGGCATTGATAAGTGGCAACACTGTAGTAAGCAACACTGAGGGCTGCAGTAATCGACGAAATTCTGCGTATACAGACAGCCTTTAAGTATAAGTTCTGCCTTGTTGACTAATTTCACCTTTCGACATTTTTGCGTTGTTGACACAGATGAACGGAATGAAATGCTTACAAAATATGTCCCAAATATTTCTCAAACCGTTCTTAAAATGAAAAATATTAGCTCTGATCAAATACTTTTCGTGTAAAATCCTGTAAAAGTGTCAAACTGCAAAATTACTCTCTGAAGTGAGAGTAAAAAGTGACTAACGTAAAGCATTTTTCCTGCAAAAACGTCAACCAGTGATCGCTTGACACTTTTCATGATTTTACCAGAAGAAAAAGTTCGGGTAAAATCTTGCAACTTCATTCTCTACACAACTCTCCAAAAATCGCTCTCATTTACAGGATTTTGGTAGAATTTGTAGTACGGGATCATTATTCCTGTAACTTTCTGCAAGTTCGTGAAAAACCTGTAAGTGCATGGAGTACTGGATTAGAGCTAATATTTGAGAAAAATTTGGGAAAATGTTTAGTTTCAAATGAGAAGAAATGCTCAAAATCAAATTGAGAAATAGGATTTTCTCAAGCGTTTGAAAATTCTTTTTCCAATGTTTGTTGGGATACTACATATGTATGTATGTACATTGCTCACTGTATATGTATTTGAATTTGCACGCTCATTTGTACTTAGTTACAAAGCGTTTATAATAACAATTACTATACCAATTAATGCTAAAAGGGAGTAAGTATTTAACGATTTATTAAAGTATCAATGGTGATATATTAAATACATGCATATACATATGTATGGTTGTTTGGTAAAAATTATATATATCTACCCGTTGCGAAGAGAACATACCTTAGATTTACATATGTATATACTTTTGGCGCCATATTGCATACTTTATTCGTATTATGTGCGCGAAATACAAATTAAAATATTGCATTTCAATATATTCGATGAGCCGAGCCGAAATTTTAAAAATTATGCACGATACAATGTTGGATTGCGACAGAAAAATCCATTTGTAAATTGTATTGTAAAACGCCGGTTCCGTTCACTTTGCATAAAAATGGCAATTTTGCTATTATGAATTCAGATGATTTGTTTTTAATATTTTTAAATGAATTTTGCAAAACGCTTAACGAACGAACAAATAGGTAAGTTTACCCTGCCGCCCCTCCGATTGCGGGTGCAGCTGCTTAACACCGAGAGAGGTTTACGAGCACACTAGTTTCCGTATTGCAAATTTGCATTGAAAAATAATTTGTCAACACATTAAAGGCACGGCAAGGGCGGCCAACAGCTGATGGCATTAAGTGGTGCGACCGATTCCGACGGCGGGAGTGCTATCTGAAGCACCATAGCCAACGTTGCTTACGAAACCATTGACATGCAATTTTTTGCCAGTTGAATTTAATTTTTGCTGTCATTGCTGATGTCGCCGCCTCTCAATAGACTAGAGTCGAGTTTTCTTTACAGTCGACAACTGCTGCGCTTAATGTATTTCGAATGCAAATTCAATTTTATCGCACTTTTGTTTTTAATAAGACTTATAAGTGCCAAAAGACAATTTAAAGTTTTATATTAATACGGTTGCACCAAAGTTTATCTACAAATACATATACATATGGATGTATATAGAAGACGGAAGGAAAGACTATTTGGAAAGTAGTCATAGATACACTCTTTAATTTTCTTAGTGACGTTTGCACCATCTCTGGTTAATTCTAACTCCCAGTTAAACATCGTTATCGACGTTATCGACTCCCTGCATATAACATGTGATCGATAAAGCAGTCGCTGTTTTTTGGTGCAAACGGTCCCCACTGTGTTTCTAGAAAAAAATGCTGGTGTGAATTTTCTAATAACATATTATCTTAAAGAAGGATTTTGAATATATTCAGTTATTGTGAAACAGATATCTGTGGGACCAAGTTAATAAAGGAAAACTGCATTTTTGATTATCTTGATCCAAATTAGATATCAGAAATAAATGCATGCAAGCAAAAAATCGAATAAGAGATCCCCCGAAGTTTTAGACATTGTTTTCGATGGAAATCTGGGCGACACTTTAAAAAAATGGAAATGGAATTATCAGTTATATGCCTAATACACATCACAGATATACACCGGTGCACAGTGTTTCGACTATATGGAGGCAGGTAGAAAGAAGTTATGGTGACAGTTGATAAAAATAACGGTTGGACTAAGAGAGGGAAAAGTAAAAGTCATAAATACCAAATTTTACATTACTTCCTCACTCCCCTTCTTCACAAACGATACATTTCCAAAAAAAATAAGGGAATGAGCGCGATACCGACTAATCAGTTTACTTGCCTTTGGCGCTTAACCCAATACAGATGGGTCATGGAATATTCAGGTGAAGGTATTTATCATTTATTTGTTACTTCCCTATTTTCTTAAAAAAAAAATTACTTTGAAATGTAGATGCTAAAGAATATTAGTAAAAAATATTTTAGTATCGGTCTGTCAGGTCTTGAAATTAGACGAATGTTTTAGAGAATTTAATGTAGTTTTCGAATATATAATTTGATCTTTGCGCGCGACTTTGCAAACATATGTAATTTTTGAATTTCTTAATTTTTGATTTTCANTATCAGAAATAAATGCATGCAAGCAAAAAATCGAATAAGAGATCCCCCGAAGTTTTAGACATTGTTTTCGATGGAAATCTGGGCGACACTTTAAAAAAATGGAAATGGAATTATCAGTTATATGCCTAATACACATCACAGATATACACCGGTGCACAGTGTTTCGACTATATGGAGGCAGGTAGAAAGAAGTTATGGTGACAGTTGATAAAAATAACGGTTGGACTAAGAGAGGGAAAAGTAAAAGTCATAAATACCAAATTTTACATTACTTCCTCACTCCCCTTCTTCACAAACGATACATTTCCAAAAAAAATAAGGGAATGAGCGCGATACCGACTAATCAGTTTACTTGCCTTTGGCGCTTAACCCAATACAGATGGGTCATGGAATATTCAGGTGAAGGTATTTATCATTTATTTGTTACTTCCCTATTTTCTTAAAAAAAAAATTACTTTGAAATGTAGATGCTAAAGAATATTAGTAAAAAATATTTTAGTATCGGTCTGTCAGGTCTTGAAATTAGACGAATGTTTTAGAGAATTTAATGTAGTTTTCGAATATATAATTTGATCTTTGCGCGCGACTTTGCAAACATATGTAATTTTTGAATTTCTTAATTTTTGATTTTCAGATATATGATAATGAAGAAATCTCATCAAGCATTGGGAAAAAGGCAAGTATTTACACCTACGTCATTTTATAGTATAACCTTCGTTTTCTGAGAGTGGAAAGCATGAAACTAAAATTAACCAAAATTCCATCACATTTAACGACTGGGACCTAGTGATGTGCTGAGTCAATACTTTTAAGTATTGATCGATATTCGGTACCGATTTAAATCTGGGCGACAATTTAAAAAAATGGAAATGGAATTATCAGTTATATGCCTAATACACATCACAGATATACACCGGTGCACAGTGTTTCGACTATATGGAGGCAGGTAGAAAGAAGTCATGGTGACAGTTGATAAAAATAACGGTTGGACTAAGAGAGGGAAAAGTAAAAGTCATAAATACCAAATTTTACATTATTTTCTCACCCCCCTTCTTCACGAACGATACATTTCCAAAAAAATACGGGAATGAGCGCGATACCGACTAATCAGTTTAGTTGCCTTTGGCGCTTAACCCATTACAGATGGGTCGTGGAATATTCAGGTGAAGGTATTTATCATTTATTTGTTACTTCCCTATTTTCTTAAAAAAAAAATTACTCTGAAATGTAGATGCTAAAGAATATTAGTAAAGAATATTTTAGTATCGGTCCGTCAGGTCCTGAAATTAGACGAATGTTTTAGAGAATTTAATGTAGTTTTCGAATATATAATTTGATCTTTGCGCGCGACTTTGCAAACATATGTAATTTTTGAATTTCTTAATTTTTGATTTTCAGATATATGATAATGAAGAAATCTCATCAAGCATTGGGAAAAAGGCGAGTATTTACACCTACGTCATTTTATAGTATAACCTTCGTTTTCTGAGAGTGGAAAGCATGAAACTAAAATTAACCAAAATTCCATCACATTTAACGACTGGGACCTAGTGATGTGCTGAGTCAATACTTTTAAGTATTGATCGATATTCGGTACCGATTTAAAATACTCTCGATACTCGGTACCGAAACATTTAGGTTTCAAATAAAAGCGCGCATATGCCAGAAATATGGGNGCTGAGTCAATACTTTTAAGTATTGATCGATATTCGGTACCGATATAAAATACTCTCGATACTTGGTACCGAAACATTTAGGTTTCAAATAAAAGCGCGCATATGCCAGAAATATGGGAAAAACTGTTCAGGGGAGACTCGCCTATCAAAACCCGAATGTAGGAGCCAATAGAGCTTTTAATACTGTTTGGGTTGGGCCATAATGCAGAGAAACTCTTACTTATTTGAAGCATTTTTGTTCCAGCTGAATCGGACAATATAATTTTTGTACGCCTGGGGGAAGATTCTGTAATCAGTTAGCTACAATTTTCGAACTGGTATCGGTGTTGTTGACGTATGATATGAAATATTTTTACGTCAACAAGTGCGATATCGATCCGAAACTTGTTACTAACTGGTTACAGAATCTCCCCCCTGAAAGCCGTCTTCCTCCGTCAACGACTAAGGTTGAAACTGATAAAATAATATTTCTCTATTGCGATATGTTCAAGTGTTTTAGCCGATATCATAAATTAGTAATGAAAGTTTTTTCTAAACTTGAAATGCATATAATGGCGAAGGTTTAATGTAAAGAATCGGTATCGGGTACCAAAAAGGAAGTATTGGGTACCGACAATTCTGCACATCACTGCTGGACCCACATTTTTTGTGAGTTTTGGACGTTATAGTGATCCAATCTTTCCCATATTTTATATTTAGGTTTTTCTAATAAAATAAAGACTACAAACTAAATTTCATCAAAATAGCATGAAATTTAATGTTTCCGCCCACAAGATTAAAGGGCGTGACAATTATTCCATCTTTACAAAATTTCATAATTCTCTATTTCTAAGTAAAACTAGAGCACATGTCAAGTTTCAGTGAAATCGGTGCAGGTGTACTATTATTTCCACCTGCCTTGAAACACTGTGCGGCGGTCACGCACATTTTACCAATGAAATATTTTAAGAATGAGCGTATGCTGAGAGAAATTTTTTTTTTTTTAAGTATTTAAAGCACAAAAAACAAAAAAAAAATAATGAGGCGTATTCTTGTTTTCGTACGAGTCGGAAATTTGAAATTTTTGTATAGAACATAATAGGAAAATTTCGTGATTTTCGATTCGTAGGAAAACAAGAATATGCCCCAATATTATTAAAAGAACTATGTTCTCTTTGACGTAGGTCAAAGGTCAATTAGGAGTGGGAACTTGTATGATTGCCCATTGGTAGCTCGGTTATATAGATTAAGAAATAACATGTTTAAAGACATTTTTATCAAAGTTGATACATATGACATTTGACCAGTTTTGTTACACGAATACTCCCACGACCACAGGCAAAAATTATTGGCTACAATTTGTCATTTTGTTTGCCTGATATACGTTTTATGAGTGCACTTGCATAACATTGGTGATTATTGCGAAGCTCCGCGGTTGCGAATGCGAATATTCGCAACAACCCTGCTACATGCTACCATGTTTCGGGCACCCTGGCTGTAAAGTCGTCAAGCACGATTTTTTTATCGTGAAGGGGGCAGCGCTCGTATGTGTTCTTCATAAAATAGATCCTAGGATGTCTCGCCCTTCTCTTCCACCGGGGCATTAGCACAGATGAGCGAGATGTTGAAGAATATCGTTTTGATGCGGATTGTGGCTAGACGATTATCCAATGGAGTGAACGCTAGTACTCGGCGACCGAGTCTCTCCCACCACAAATCCAACACCGAATTTGCACTCCTTTATGTGGAAACTGTATCATTTCTCGGATGGCGGTGATGTCAACCGAGCAGAGGTACCTTCCACATTAAGGGTCCGGGTACTCCATATGCATACCCTCAAATCATAGTCCTTTATACGTTTGCCGTGGCCGTCATCAAAAGAAAGGGGTCTCATCCGAGGCATGTTTTTCTTTTTCATTGGGCGGGGTTATAACGTCGCGGGACCCAAACCCAGCTCAAGCGAGGTTTTACGCCTTCTTACTTTAGCTCACTTCCAAAAGGGTGATATGTATATCACACATTCAATAAAATTTATCCCATGATGTGATATCTCACTTGAATTGCAGTACTGGGAAATGTATGGTTGACAAAAATCTAAATTCTCCCTATTAACTTGATTATCGGTGCGTTTTACTATTTGAATGATTTTATTTTAACCTCTTCCAATGTATAGTAACAATTTATTAAATTAGTTACTTCCTTTTCGTTTGTAATACATACAAAGTACATAGTATACATACGTTTGGATAATTTAAAGCATCATTCACTCATAATCGGTACGCGTTCCAGCAATTTCTGTACAGCAAATGTTGGAATGTATTACAAAGTTGCAATGCAGATCGTTAGAAAATAGGNTTTGGATAATTTAAAGCATCATTCACTCATAATCGGTACGCGTTCCAGCAATTTCTGTACAGCAAATGTTGGAATGTATTAAAAAGTTGCAATGCAGATCGTTAGAANTTTTCGTTTGTAATACATACAAAGTACATAGTATACATACGTTTGGATAATTTAAAGCATCATTCACTCATAATCGGTACGCGTTCCAGCAATTTCTGTACAGCAAATGTTGGAATGTATTACAAAGTTGCAATGCAGATCGTTAGAAAATAGGTCTACCATTATGAGGTTTAAATTTCATAGTACTGGCTTTTTATTTGAAAGTTTTATTCGCGTTGGAAGTTGCTGCTCAAAAAAAAAGTTGAACAAATTCGTTGAAAATCCGACATTTTCGAATTCAAATTAAAATTAAATATACCAAAAACTTATAATTATCCTCCAAAAATCAATGAATAGATTCCTTCTGCTTAAACTAACGCGGTGAGCTAATCATTAAAAGACATCATTTCGCACCAGCTGNTATAATTATCCTCCAAAAATCAATGAATAGATTCCTTCTGCTTAAACTAATGCGGTGAGCTAATCATTAAAAGACATCATTTCGCACCAGCTTAAGGATAAGGCTCTTTACCTGAGTTAGGAAAAAAACGGCTTATCAGAAGAAGATCGTGCGAGAAAATTGGAAAACGGTTATCCACAGTTCAGCGAATGCAAGCTATGGCAAGACTTAAACCTTATCGAGTCATAGTATATAAAATTCTGTTAGATTAAATACATTTTATAACAAAAACCGCACCCGTTTACATTACGCCAATGTTCACACTAAATGTGGTATTTTATAATAATGACTAATAAAACATGTTTAAAACTGGACTTCGGTCAACTCCCACGTTAAAAGTTTTAAGCTAAAAATTAACAGGGTAATATCCTCTTACAACTAATCTATAGAAGTTGACACAGTTGTCAAAAGGCTATGAAATGACAAGGGAATCGAGACAGTCTCATTAAAACTCGATCAGTCTCCACAATGGGTCATATGACCCCAGAAATATGCTGGAAGGAGCGCTTGCACAAAGTGTTATTTCATTATATCATTTACTTTGAACCTTTTGTAAAGTGTTGGTGGGGTTTTATGAAAACTAATTATTCATAGGTAACTTTAAATCGGTTTGAAGCCAATGATGTGAATAAAGTTCTGGAAGTCATCAATTTACGAATATGACCTACTTGAGTCAAATCGAAAAATACATGGTATTTATTTAAAAGAAAATTAGTAGAGATGTGCGAGCCGTGGAAAAACATAAACTAAAGATAGTTTAGTAGAGCAAGTTGACTACACAAGTCTCTAGAACGGGTGTTCAGAAAGACTTTATCATTATCAAAGAAATTGTCTCTTATTTATTTATCCAAGCAAAATACGAAACTTTCGCTAACATGTATCTATAACGGAATGTCTTCCCTTTATTTCAACATATTAAACATTATTTTCTGAAAACCTATTAAAAAGATATAACCCATTTCATGCGTACCGATTTTGAGTGAACGATTCTTTAAGTTTAGCATAAACATTAACTGAAAAAAATGCTGTACAGCCTCCATATAAGATTTAAATGCGTACTTAGGTCCATAGTTTTTAAAATTCTATTTATATTATAAAATCAAATAAATAATGTTGTTATAAATATCATGTACTATAGTAAGCTATATAAAGTTATTATAAATGTAATATGTTGCGACTATACCGAGTGCGTTGACACTTAAACTTAAGATTTTTCAAAAAGTGAAGTTAATCGATATGTGCAATGAACAATTACACTGGATCACAAATTTTAATTTGGTTTTTGTTCTCCAGACGCCGCTATCCAATTTGTATGTAGAATCTCCCGCTGATTCCAAAAATTTAGTTAATTTTTTAATCTATGGATACGTTTTCGAGATATTTTCAATTTACCGTTATTCAGCTTAAAACAAAAGGTGGTTCCACTTAGTCACTTATATCGCACACCGTCTTCAAAAGAGTCACAACTCAAAATAATACGTTTGTCAGAAAATGCGAAAAACTGTTTCTTAGCACATGATAATCATATGGGCAAGGCGACTTTACCTAAGTTTTTTTTTGTTTTAATTATAACAAAAATTTGCTCCAGCTTTTGTTGAAAGGTAAATAAAAGCTAAGTTTTTTTTTGTTTTAATTATAACAAAAATTTGCTCCAGCTTTTGTTGAAAGGTAAATAAAAGCACTTAGTCACTTATATCGCACACCGTCTTCAAAAGAGTCACAACTCAAAATAATACGTTTGTCAGAAAATGCGAAAAACTGTTTCTTAGCACATGATAATCATATGGGCAAGGCGACTTTACCTAAGTTTTTTTTTGTTTTAATTATAACAAAAATTTGCTCCAGCTTTTGTTGAAAGGTAAATAAAAGCTAAGTTTTTTTTTGTTTTAATTATAACAAAAATTTGCTCCAGCTTTTGTTGAAAGGTAAATAAAAGCACTTAGTCACTTATATCGCACACCGTCTTCAAAAGGGTCACAACTCAAAATAATACGTTTGTCAGAAAATGCGAAAAACTGTTTCTTAGCACATGATAATCATAAGGGCAAGGCGACTTTACCTAAGTTTTTTTTTGTTTTAATTATAACAAAAATTTGCTCTAGCTTTTGTTGAAAGGTAAATAAAAGCTCTGTGTACATTTTTAGCGCATAATTTCAAAAGTGCTAAATTTTCTGTTGTGACTCTTTTGAAGACGGTGTGCGATATCTCAAACTGAAAATGGAATACGGCAAATGAAAGCTAACAAAATTTTCCATAAACCATCTATACGTTTCCGATACGACTGATATTTTCTGACAAATTATTTAATCATTCCAGTTTTATTTTAGTTTTTTTGATGACAAAAAAAACAAATTTTAACAGGATAAAAATTAAAAAAACCAGCAGGATCTGTGTAAAATTTTTGCAGTTGTGCTAAAGCCTGTTCTGTTACAATCAAATCAAGTAACTAATGAAGCAAATCGATGAATAAATATAGAAGTAATGAGTGGTCAAATGAATATGTGCAAAGATTTTTTGTATGAGAAATGAGCAGGAAATAATGTTACTCATACGCCATGTAAACCTAAGTACCACACTTTTATGCTCATATTTCATGCGAAAAATCATTGCGTATTTTCATTTGACCACTCATTACTTCTTTATTTGTACACCGATGTTATTCATTAGTAGCTTGATTTCTTTGTAACAGAACAGGCTTTAGCACAAAGCCAACAATTTGACACAGAACGTGTTATTTATTAAATTTTTCTTCTGTTAAAGTACTTTTTTTCATATTATCATAAGAAAAAAACAAAATATCTGAATTGATTAATTAATTTGTCAGAGACCAGACTGAGGGGAAAAAATATTAAAATTAAATATAACATAATAGGGGTATTCTCTGAGTCTTGCAAAGCCCTTGCACGGTGCACAGATTGCACGGATTGCACGGAAAAAACCGGTTTTCGTATGGGACAGCTTTGCAAACCGTGCAATCCGTGCACCTTGCAAGGGCTTTGCAAGACTCTGAGAATACCCCTAATATAGTTATAAGCATCAACGAAAGTACTGTATATTGGTAAATATTCAATTCAATTACGCGCATAATAAAATGACTACGTTCATTCTGAAAAAGCATCCGTGAAGTGAATAATCAAGACAAAAACCAAAAAAAATCATATATTTAATTTGCATGTTGCCTGCGGTGGAATTCAAACCCTGACCATCTCTCTCTGGATATCAACAAATTGTGGCAAGAGTCTTTGCGCACTCAGCTACACCCAGGCATATACATTTTTTTTCAAATGTAGAATTACCATCAACACCCCTGCAAAAAATTCGACTAATCCGGAATGACTCCGGGAGAAATCGCAAAGGAGCATGCGAGACTAATACCACTTTTGATCTCTTTATATGGAATAAACTGTTCGCTTTTGTTCGAGCATGTCCTATGAAGAGACTAATTGTTCACCTTTATACCCGAACGGTATAAAAAGCGACTAGTAACTTTTAAAAAATAAAAGTTTGCGCCAGCTGAGATTCGAACCGGGGTGCTCAGTTTTGTCAGGCGAATACTCTCTCTGTGTGCCAACGCCGCACATGAAATTTCTTTGACTAAGTGCGTACATATCATTAAATCGTTAATAGTACCCGTTAGAGATGAGTTGGGGACTAATTGATCTCCAATTATACCCATAAGGGATGAGTCGAAACTAATTGATCTCCAATAGTACCCGTATGAGACTAGTTGCGACTAATTAATGCCGAATTGTACCCGATTGATAGTAATCTCGCCGCACAATTTTTTGCAGGGTAAGTACACTTACATATACATTCTCAGATTTTAACAGTGAAATACGTGCGTAATAAATTTTTGTATGAATTTTTTAAACAATAATCAAATATAAAATATTCGTCTTTACTAAGCATTATTTCCCGCAGTGTATCGAAAGTGATGTATATACGGTCTATTTAAAATTTTGTTAGCTTCCATCTGCCGTATTTCGAATTAAGATTGTTAAATTGGGACGAAAGATATACGTGATTAAGGGTAATCACTTTCTGTTTTAAGCTGAACAATGGTAAATTGAAAATATCTTGAAAACTTGTCCATAGAATAAAATATTAAGTCCATTTTCGGAATCAGCGAGCGATTCTTTATAGGAATTGGATAGTGGCATCTATTGAACATTATTGTTTTAAACCAGTGTTATTGGTTTTGATTTTTTTTCTGGTTACAAAACCATCGGTAACGTGCAGAATGGACCTCTAAGGGCCAGTTTCTTAGTGTCTGGTTAACACTAACTCCATGACATATAACAGCGGGTCGATAACGTCGATAACGATTATTAACCTGCAGTTAATATTAACCAGACATAGAGAAACTGGCCCTAAAAAGTTCTTTTGAATTAAATAAATATATAAGGAACAAGTAAAGAAGTATAAGGTCGGGTGAGGCCGAACTTTATATACCCGGCGCAGGTATCAAATATCGTCGTTTTAATTTTCTCTAAACTACCGTTACATGATAAGCTGGGTTGGTTTTTCCGATTTCAAACGTTTTCGATAATATGCTGCCTTAGACTTAATGATGTAATTGAACCAAGTTTGGTAGAAATCGATAAAGTGGTTACCAAGATACACCTTGTAGTCATAAAGTGGGCGGTGCCACGCCCAATTCATAAAAGTCCATAGCAGCCTTAGTTATTGTTAAGAGGTTGTTGTAACTATTAACTTGGAGTAATTTAGCGTCCTCAGCTATTGAAATATCGGGGTTTTCGTATTTCTGATATTTACCGTTATACGGGAAGCGGGTGTAATTTTGGTCCGATATGAAAAATTTTCAACAAGTTGCTTTTCCGTAGCGAGGTTATAAGGTGCACCAATTTTGATGGAATTTGATGAATCGGTTACCGAGATTTGTGGTTATAAGTGGGCGCCGCTACGACTTTAAGTGAATTAGCTTCAGTAGTTACTGATGTATCGCAGTTTTCGTGTTTCTGTAAATTACCGTTATACGGCAGGTGGGCGTGATCATTGCCCGATTTCAAACATTTTCAACAGATTTCTTAGCTAGTTCCTATGCGAAGCTCGTACTGAGTTTGGTAACGATTTGTGAAGCGACTACTGAGTCACATCTATTAAAAAAATTTCATAATAATATTATTTTTTACTAAAATTCTACTCCACATACTAATTTTCAATGATTTGGATCCAATAATTACTGAAACTAGTGAAGCCGCATGGCGTTAAAACGCCAAAATTTGAATTTAGCTTTTTAAACAGGTGAAAAAATATTCCCAATGATTTATTTAAAGCCATCTGAGTTATGAGAGGTCTCGCTTAGTGTCGGTTTTCATTTCATCAAATTTCAAATCACTCTGTATGGCTAAAAAGTTCTAACTTCAAGTAGTAAGTAAGTAAAGCAAACTCAACACTCCATACAGCTGGAAACCCATTTAAAAGTATATTCACACTAAAATCTTTAAATTTTTCGTCTGGCATTGTGATACATATTTCAACGAACTGATTAATTAAGTCAAATTAGATTTTTTTAACACGTAGCAACTCACCTAAATACAGTTTAGAAATTGTTTTCTAACCCATTTTGAATGATACCCATATTCTGACAATCCATTTTACTTATTAAACAATCTGAATTAAATATTTTCAACAGGTGGTAACCCTCTTCTGACATCCTAAAAAAATTCTAACTGTTAAAACTAAAAGTTTCTTAGCACTCGTTCGTTTGTTACCCATATTTTAAAATTTCGTATCACTTGTTTATAATTAAACTACATTCATGTTTAAAAACAGAACGCAACCCTCTTCAAAATTATTTTTGACCTAAAATATTCTTAAATATTTCTCGTCTGAATATCTCATGCAACTTATCAATTAAGTTGAACTTTATTTTTTAAACACGTTGCAACCCTCCTAAATATAGTCCAGAAATTTAAGGGTTTAAACCCGTTTCGATTGATAACTATCTTTTAGTAATTCATTTAGCATAGTAAATAATTTGAATTTAACTTTCAAACTGGTGGCAACCCTCAAACAGATCAAAACTATTCAAAATTGTCGAACTAAAGATTTCTTGAAACTCTTTTATTTGACACCCATTTTTAATTCTTCACATAACTTGGGTATATAATAATTTAATTAGACTTCTGAGATATGTGGCAACCTCCCTAAAATATTTTCAAAGTACTACCTTCTTAAACCTCTTTTGTCTGACACCTATATTATGATACCTTACTCACTTACCTAATTCCTTTAATTAAAATATAATAAGATTTTTCGAACATGTGGCAGCCTTCTTACACGTAGTTAAGGTATAAAGCCTTTTCAAAACCATTTTGATTGAAACCCTTATAATAACAGTTGATTTAAAACTTTCAGCCTAATTCCTTAACAGGTGGCAACTCTTTTCGAAAAATTAAAACTTTATTGAACATCTTAAGCCTAAGCCCTTTTATTTGACACCTCACTTTAAAAAATCGAACGAATTATGCGGATCTTAGGGCATTGATTATTCAATAATTTGAGTTTAATTATTTAACAGGTAGCAACTCTTTTCGAAAGAGTAAAACTTTATTGCGCATGACCTTTAATTTGACACCTAAGTTTTGGAAATCGAACGAACGGTGCAAATCTGATGACCTGGACAAAAAATCCCTTCGCGTATTTTTACATACTAGAGTGCCAGCTATTGTCGAAATTCGACCGTTCTTCTAGTTTTTTAAGACCCTTGGAGAGGTTTTCTAACTTAGCACGTCGTTTAGCTTATAATGTGCAATGTGTATAATGTTACTTGCCGGAAAATCTCTTGTTTTAGAACTAAACCTTGATTTAATTTTTTTATATCTTTGAAGGCCTTTGGCAGGATTTGAAAAATAACCGATACATTCCAGTCGATAAATTTCGATAATTATAAACTTTGATGATTCGATAAATTTCACTAACTTGATAATTTTCGTTAACAGAATTTATTTCAATAAATCTAAGCGCTTTCTCAATCCTTTAAGAACTCTGCTGAGAAAGCGTTCAATAAAAAATAAGTGAGTATAACGACAGGCTATTTATTATAACGTTATAAGCTTAAGGTGAATTTTATCTTTTTTCTACCTTTATCCCTACCTACCAACATATACCCTTTTCATCATAATTACATTAATCTTAATCAGTTTTCCTTTATCTTAATTTTAATACTTTCCTTTATTCTGATATTTATCTTGTTTATCTTTCATATACATACATGCATACATACTCCCCTCTGCCCTAAGAAAAGTAAAGTGTTTAAATTTACCTTGGTCTTCATCTTTGTTTTTATCTTTCATATCTTTGCTTTTATCCTTTTCTTTATCTAATCACTTAGATGAGGTGAGGCGCGATGATGTAATAAGATGTGACGTGATTTTATGTGTTGTGATAGGATGTGATGTGATAGGATGTCATGCATGTCATATGACCATGAAATGTCATATCATGTGAACCCACGTACCATATCATGTGATGTCAAGTCATGAGATTTCATATCATGTGATGTCATGCCATATAATATGATATGAAATATGATGTCATGCCTAGTGATAGAACGATACGAGTACCGAGTACAAAATATCGATACTTTTCATGAGTACTGAGTAGTATCGAGGGCTCGATACTTTTTGACAAGTACTGAGTAAATATCGCGAATACCAAAAATTATCGACGTTTTAAAAACTTGTTTAGGTAAAATTTTTTTTTTCAATTACATTAAAAAATGTTTAAAAATTACCCCATGGGCATAACGTTCATATACTTCAATACTGTCATAACTTTATATTTTGATCTGGTGAGCTACTGGTAATCGCTATGAAACTTGTGGACATGTGGACATTTGGCTCGGTTAAAACTTCTTATATCAATTATATAAATAGGCAATCATGTTTCCTTTACACCCCTTTTACGGCTAAACTATACTTCTAAGGTATAAACAATTATATATCATTAGAAAGGTATTTTGATGCTGATGTGCAGGCAATTTTTAAAATTTCAAATTAGTTTAAAATGAGCGAAAAAATCAATTCAAAAGTCACACCAATACCAATGCCATACATGTACATGGTTGGGGCGGAAATGCCTCCTAAATGTATGCTTTAATATTGATAGTGAATTAAAGAAACGTGCTAAGCAGCAGTTTAGGAATAAGATGTATGTATGTATGTACATGAATAGATTAGCCTCA
>NW_016157607.1:40306-49213 GCF_001687245.7 Rhagoletis zephyria | reverse complement strand
TTCCAGCACATCCTCTTAGCTCCTTTTACAAAGCCTCGACCAATGTCTGGCCTTTCGCTCATGCATTCCACCAGTTTTTCGTATTGCGAGCGATTTATTGTGATCTTCGATCTGATAATTGTGTAAACATTTAATAATACATAATCTTTTTTTTCTATTCACACTTCAACTTACGTACATACTTTTGCGTTTAAACTCTTTATTTTATTGATATTTTAAAACAATTTGTTTCGGTCCGACACGAGTTGCTATTCGTACAAAATTTCCGACAAATACATAAAAATTACAGCTACGTCGGATTCAAGCATACCAACATTACGAATTTCGTAGATGGCCTACGAATTTCGAAATTACGATACGACAACACGGATTACAGCATACCAATTTTACGATTCGTAGCAAAATCGAATCTACGATGGATTACAGCATAAGGGTGAATAGTTAACAGTGACAAACAATTTCACTTTGAAATGACGTACGGCAAGTGGGTCTGGTTAAAAGCACACACCAATTTTTTTTGTGCCGGTGTAAGGAATGGGTTAGGAGGCTGGTCTTCGGCTCGATAACTTGGCATATCTCCAGAATAACGGAGCCTTCGTTTTCCAATTTATTCTACCGTGGTTTTAAATTCGAAATCCAGCCCGCTTTCGAAGAAAATTTTTGTGAAAGGGAGCTTATCTTTCCTTTAGACAATGGCTTTACTTTCTTTTAAAAGCTTCAAATAAGCATTTTGCTATAAACATTTATTTTACGCTTTTAAACTTATTGCAAGCCTATTTCAAAAACTCCGTTAGAAATGCTTGTTAGATCAGACTTCAGCTATTAAAAGCAATGTCTATTCAATTTACAAAAAGAAAAAGGTCATATGTACGTATATGTAAACAAAGCAATCTGATTTTTGTTAACTTTTCAGGTTTGCTCTAAATATACTTGGAAGTACGAGAATTATCGATACCTTTTTGCGAATATGAGTACTGGCATCGATTCTTTTTTAGAGTATTATAAATGAGTTCTAGTATCGATACGTTTCTAAAAAGTTCTATCACTAGTCATGCCTTGTGATATCGTGTGATGTGATATCATATTATATGATGTAATATCATGTGATGTCATGTAATGTGATCACATTCCATGTTCGGATTTTTATATCGATAACGCTGTCGATAACTCTATCGATAAAAGTACCGACAACAATATCCATAAACATATAGAAAAATATAAAGATTGCAAAATCGATTAATTCATCGATAAACATCACAATCATAAGTATCGTTATTATACATATCGACAACAATATCAACTACTAAATCGATAACAAAATCAATAATTTAATCGATTATTATACCGATAACAATATCCATTATTGTATCGATAACAATATCGATTATTATATCGATAACAATATCGGGTTTCATATCGATAACCATATCGGGTTTTATATCGCTAACAATATCGATCTTCATCCTCACCCTTTTCTTCGTATTTGTCTTAATTTTTGCATATTCCCCTTAACCTTTACCTTAAAGTGTTTAAATTTACCTTGATCTTTGTTTTTGCCTGTATCTCTAGGCATCTTTGTTTTTATTATTAAGCCGCTAAACCGCTGAGAACCATTTCCGTGTGCGTTATTCCCCATGAATTTGACAATTTACTCCCACCCTAATTCTTATAAATCTGTCATTGTCTCCATTTTCGTCGTTATCTTCACTTTTGCCTTCTGTTTTTGACTTCATCGTTATCATTTATTTCCTCATCTTCATATTTATCTTTATTTCAAAGCTTAATTTCAAATGCGAAGTGAAACAACATGCGAAACATGTCAAATTGAACACGTTGCAGCAACATCTTTACACAAATACGGAAATGTTTAAACGACGGTTTTGGCCGTAATTTTCAACCAATTTTGAAACCATAGAAACTCTGCTCATCTACGAAAAAATGCCTTTCTTGGTATTAATATATAGACGCATATAAATATCGTAGTTCTTGCATTTTGCGAAAATACCGTTATTTGGGAAGTGGGCTGGGTTACAGTCCGATTTCGCCCATTTTCAATACCCAAAATCTACCTTGGATAAAGGCCAAGCTACATGTCAAATTTCGTTGAGATATATCGATTTTGGCTCGAGTTATCGTGTACACGAACAGACAGTCATGGCTTAATCCACTTCTTTATTCATTCTGAGCATTTATGTATACATTTGTCTATATCTATCCCAATTCGTTTTGGCTCTTACAAACAGCCTTTATGTGAACAAAGTTAATACATATACCCTTGTGCACAAGTGCGCTCGGGTATAAAATGACAAAATGTGTAGTGGCTTCATGTCCAATTGAAGGTTAAGCGACGCACTGATGGCCATTAAGAATAGTCGCAGAAAAAGTAAATATGTATTGTATATTTATGTATGCATTTTATATAGGGAACAACCAGTTTTCGTAGAAATGGTATAGAATTCATAAAAATCAATATTTCTTTAATCAAAAAACTTTGCTTCTCTTTAGGGGACTGCCAACAATAATAACCAATTGTTTATTTTACAATTTTTAAATACAAGCGATTTATTATGTGTCCCCCATTGCATTTTTTGGGGGATTTAGGTGAGGGATTTAGAAAATGGTTAACTAAACGATTGGGTAATGTTATTAAAAATCTTCAAAAGCGAAACAAAGTTTTCGATCGAGAAATATTAATTCCCAAGAATTTAAAATTGCTACGAAAACTTGNGAAAATGGTTAACTAAACGATTGGGTAATGTTATTAAAAATCTTCAAAAGAGAAACAAAGTTTTCGATCGAGAAATATTAATTCCCAAGAATTTAAAATTGCTACGAAAACTTGTTTTTTTTTTCCAAATAAAATACATGGAAAACTTTTAGTGCTTTGAGCGATCCCTAAATATTTTTTGATTTCCGAATAAAAACTACTTTTTTCGGTATAGTACAATCCTAGATATATGGGCGGTTACTATGTAATTCGATTCGAAAGATTTTCCATACTACCTATTCCGAAATCGAATTGAAATATTTCATTTTCGGATTTCCATATTCAGTTTACGGATATGAGCCACTGCGTAATCCGAATTTGATTGCCAAAGTTACTCGAAAATCGGAAAAGTGATGCGAAAGCTTTTGAGCTAAATAATAACTTGTAATGTCGTAGGAAAACACAAAACAAAAATCAGCATTCGAAGCTGGCAACCATATATTCGAGGTCACTCGGATTCAGTGATAGCATTTTTCTCGTTTCGTAGCAGGCATCAGGATTGCCACCGAAAAACTTTCTTTCCTTCCAAGAGCGGGTTCAAAAACCTACCAAAATGGCTTCTTTTCTCCCATTTCTTTTAACCTAGAAAACGGCGTTTGACAGCATTAAATACATTAATTTTTTCTGGTTTTTATATTTAAAATAAGATATCCAGTAAAATAAAAAGATCAGAATATATATATAGCATACGCAAAGTGGTGAGTGCTTTTAACCAGACACACCTACCGACATGTGTTTCGACCCACTGAATCCGAATCAGAGATCCGTTTGACTACTAAACCCTCAAAATTTCGAGTAAATTGCGAAAAATTGAAAAAGTGGCAAAAAATCGCAGTTTATGGTTTTAATAAAGCCTTCGGAGTAAATGACGTGAAAAATCGTAGCGGAAAATAAAATTCCGTCATAGATTTTTTTGTATCGCTTGCATACATACATATATTATGTAGTACGTACATATACATACTGCTACCTATAGGTGAAAAGGTGCCAAGTACACTTTTTTTTTTAAATTTAGTTTGTGATGCAGAATGACAGATAATGCGAAACTACATCGATTTTTGGTCTCTCCTGAACAAATTCAAAAAATAGACTTGGCACCTTTTCACATACAGATATATTCATTAGTAAGGTAAAAATAAACCCCGGAATAAGGCTTGCCAAATGTCCGGGTCTAGGAGCCTCCGGGCTTAGGACAAAATCTGCGCGCTGCGGGTTTGATATTAATTTCTTAGAGTTGCAGTTGAAAACTTTGAGATTCTCCGATTTACTAGAAATATGACTAACAATAAGTGTTTTTTTAATCACTATTCTATTGCCATTTAAAATATTTTAACAACCTTGTCATTGTTGAAACTATTATCGATTCGCCACTGCATTTCAAAGAAAAATATCTCATTTATAAACCTGCCTTTACATCCATCAATTCAATCGCTTGATATTTAGATACTCAGTGGATAAGACTTTTTATACGAATACAGAGTTCAGAGAATTGCCGAAGATAATTGGTAGAATTCTGCCTATACCAGTAAGCAACGAGGTTTTTAAAATAAATGAGGGTAAAATTTATGTATCAAAAATTGGCAAGCCTACTCACAGTGCTGACAAAGTGACACATTACAACAAGCCAGAGATGTTTTCTGTTTTATGAGCAAAGAAACCTACCAAAATTTTAAGCGTCCTACCATCCTACCAACGAGAAAAAAGCCTACCAATTTCGGTAGGAAAATCCCAAAACGGCAACCCTGGCAGGCATTCGAATTCGTAGATTTTCTACGATGGATTCCGTGATAGCCCTGAATATGTATTAAAAAACTGGGTCCCCGAAGAAATTGGTGACTGAGTCCTTTTTCTTACATCCGCCACTGCTTGGGAGCTTGAACGATATTCTTCTGTACAACTAAGTGAAGTTTGCAATCTGGAAGCTGGCAGGTTTGTCCGAGCGATAAATTAGTAAACGCGTACACACTTATCGAACACTATTTAACTTTTTGCGCTATCCACTCGGCAAGATAGACATATGTACATAAATAAAGTATAATAATGTGTTTCACCTGTTCCTGCCTTTCATGTGCTAAATATGTACATATGTACATATGTGTCATATGGATGTGAAAATTTGACGTGATTATTTTCTAAGCGCCGAAATATTATTCACCATTTGCATATGAAAGGATATACATACGCGTATAATCATGTGTATATGTATGAACATATTTATTCATTGAATTAAACCACGAACTCATTCATTTAAATTTTAGGTGTGGTAAGTACAAGTAAAGGGGGATGAAGAAAAGTTTTTGAATCGTGAAAACATTTATCGCTGCTTAAAAGAGCATGAAAAGTCAACAACACCGCAAACACATGCTTAGCCACACCGACGCGACGATGCGGCAGTCCTTGTAGCTTTTGCAAGTTTGCGTTCAGTTGGGTGTTTATGTGCATTTTAAATGATTCTAATGTGATTGTGGATAGGGTTTGGATTTTCCGTTTGTCATCGCTCTTAGGGCATGAATCCTCTGGCTGTGTTTTGCTGTAGAAGCGTTGAATCTATTTGTTTTTTTTTTTTGTTTTTGCCTTGTGTCTCTTCGTCGAGCACAAATGTCGTAACTCTAGCGCAACTTAGTATTTTATATTCAAACACGAAACCGCGTCAAGAATTTTTTATTCAAATTCTAAAACAGATTTTAAAACATCCGTTCTAAAGGATATTGATGTGTGCCCTTTGTGGCTAAAGGGGATTGTAGTTTCTGCCGAGTCATGTATCATATCTGAGGCGCGGCACACGGAAGACTGGGGTGAATCGCGTGGTTCGCACGTGATACGGAGATCATAAATTTTCTTTGGATTTTAAGTGTTTGTAGTTTTTGAATTAGTGAGCGTTGAAAGTTTAACAAAATTTATAGATATATGCTCGTGCGAAGGTATCACATTTCCGCGAACGATTGTACGATACTTGAATACGTTGTGGACAAGTAAAGCGTGTGAACAAATCAACAAAATTCTTTAATCGGTTTGTTTCAAAACTGCACATACATACTATGTACATATCTATCTGTTCTCTCCTCTCTGCTGGCTGAAGATTAATTCCATTAAAGTTTATGTATGTAGATAAATGCGTAATTTGCAAGTAAATTCAGTTGGAGCTTTGATATGTCATTGTTTTGAAAAAACATATTGCGAATAAAGTCGAATACATACATATGCATACATACTTACAGTGTGCTGAAAATGTCACTTAACGAAGTCGGGTAGGATTCAGACGCTCATCTTGAATCAGAGGTATCGTCCCTGTCCCTGTTGCCGAACCGTCAAAGTCTTCAACGCATCTACAGGCGTTGATACTGTCTGCGATGTTGTCTGCATTACAGCAAATGTCGAAACAGCATCATCCATCATATTGGACTTGACCTTTTTTTGTACCTATGCATGTCCTTATACATACATATGTATTTTTTTACGTACGTACATCATATGTACATATGTAAGTATAAACGAAATTGTAAGCTTTAGCAAAATAGGATTTTTTATGTCTTTATCGTCCGCTAAATAGAGTTATAAGAATTCACATATGCATATGCATTTGTATGTAAGTACATACGTACCAAAATATAGATCTAGTATGTACGTACATGCTAGGGATGTCAGTCCCGAGATCCCGGTATCCCGGTGCCTTTAAGGGCATTAATCCCCCGAAAAATTTGAAATATCGAATTGATAGTAAGAACTTGTTTATGAATTTTGAAGTATCCCTGTAGGGAAACCGCGGACCAGTGAATCAAATTTCTAGTTCCGTACTAGGTCTTTATCGCCAAAAAGGAACTAGTCCGATAGGAACTAGATCCCCACCAGTCCAAAATCGGCGAAAAGTGGTACTTTTAAAAAACTAGTTATTTTCAGTTTTTTTTCACTAGAAATCTATATCTACAGTGACGAATTCAGAAATGGTTCGGAACTATAGAAAAAGAGGTGCAGAACGAACTAGATATTATTTGTCGAATTTAGAACTAGTTCGGAACTATCGAGTAAGGGATGCAGCGGAGGGGGGCTTGTTTACTTTACATACATATGTGTTCGGCGGCTTGTTCGTTCAAATACGCTTCTATTCTGTGCTTCGCAGATGCTTTTTCATAGCTTGGTAATACAAAACTAAAATTGGTTTTAACATTTCAACATCTTGGGACAGTCTGGAATCTAAGAAATAACAGCGAGAACCTCTGCAAACTCAGCTACAGCTAAAGGTATGTAAACGTACATTTCTTACAATCATTCAAACTAATTTAATTTCAAATTGAAAACACATTTCTTCCAAAATAACTTAAAATCGCACACACGGAAGAACCAAAAAGATTGAAAAATCATGACCCTATTAAGCTGGTATTTCAGGGTACTATTTTATATATATATAAGGAAAATTTGAAAGTTAGGGGGGGCTCGAGCACCCCCCTGCCCCTACCTGGCTACGCCGATGGTCTGAGCGTTTTTTGAAGAAGATTTAAACGAATTTACTCATAGTGTCGCTAATCTAAACGAAACAGAGAGTTTTAAGGAATAGTTAGACTATTTTTTACACCAATCTACTCAAAACTTCCTTAAATCGAAAAACTTATAACTTGACCGACGTGCTGGTAGAAGAAGTTCAAATATATTGTAATATATATATTATCTTCAAATGGCTTATATATTATCTTCAAATGGCTTATGACAGTTCAACCTAAGAGCATTGACGTCGAAAAATTTTTTTCATTAGTATGATTTGTATGTAAAAACTTCAGGTCAAGATTAGAAGACTCCGCTTTGAATGCTTTGCTGCTCTTACGAAAACATTTTAAGTCCAATAATAACAACACCGGCACAAAAAAGAGGTGTGTGTTTTTAAGCAGACCCACCTACCAATATATATTTCGGCCCGCTGAATCCGATTCTGAGATCCGTCGTACACCCTCGAACTTTCGAGTAAATTGCGAAAAAATGGCAAAAAATTCGCCATTCCCCATTTCTTTATAGAGTAGAATAAACATGTTTAGAGGAATTGTTTTTGTATATTTTCGTTTAGTGTTTTTTTATTAATCATTACTTTCAAAAGTACCTGGTAATTACATTGTTATTTGTGATGTATACGTTCCTCAATCACATGGTTTTTTAAATACAATTTAAAAAATGTTTCGCTTTAAAATTGGCCTCATTTAATAATTATCGCTAGCTTAGAGTGCAAAGTTCCCAATTTAAAAATTGTACAGGATAGGAAAAAAACTTCTTGTAGCCATTTTCTTCAAAACGCAAAACTTTTATTACGATATTTTGTCTGTTTAAACCAAAGAAAATTCCATACGAATTGGAGGGATTTGATCTTTATTAAAAGATTTCGTACTATTTTGGCCTTATCGAATTTTCGGAGTTTTTTTTTGTACTTAGCAAACTTTCCTTTCATTGAATATAAACGAGAAAACATAAAATAACGACCTTTACCCCTTTCGAAACGATGCATTTTTAATTTATCTAGCCTCCTGTATCAAAATATGAGTTTTTNATCTTTATTAAAAGATTTCGTACTATTTTGGCCTTATCGAATTTTCGGAGTTTTTTTTTGTACTTAGCAAACTTTCCTTTCATTGAATATAAACGAGAAAACATAAAATAACGACCTTTACCCCTTTCGAAACGATGCATTTTTAATTTATCTAGCCTCCTGTATCAAAATATGAGTTTTTATAAAAAGTGAAGTTAGCAACTTTTCACTCTAAGCTAGCGATATGTGAGTTTTACAATCTGTTTATCGTAAATTTTAGATAGTTTTATTTCATGGTATGTTCAAATGCTTTCAGATATTGAATTTTTACTCATATTTAAAGTTTATGACTCAATGGCGCATATTCATAGTCATATTTAGTACTCAACTAAGTCGAAACTATTCTAAGTCACAACTAAAGCTATTCATAGTCGCCTTAGTTTCGACTTTTCTGGCTAAGTACCAACTTAAAATTTAGTTTCGGCTGCAGCTGCAACTAAGTCGTATCTAGGAAGAAGTATTTTATCAAATTAAGGGAAAACAGGCGAAATATTTAAAAATTAAGTTGGTAGAGGGTGATTTTGATAATATTGAATAATCTCCAATTAAAATTTACAAAGATCGATCCATTTTA
>NW_016157607.1:25832-38879 GCF_001687245.7 Rhagoletis zephyria | reverse complement strand
ATAAGTCAGTTTCACGCTAGTTCTTTTAAAGTAAATTTGTGCATAACATTTAGATATCTACTATTTGTATGTTTCACAGCATGCTTTCGATAAACATCGACTTCACATCACTGCGGTTGTTCTGGCTATTTCCCACAATTAACAAGAAAACGATACCTTATTCTTTTGCATAATCATGCAATGAAAATAAAAATTACATAAACGGATGATCAAACTTGATATTATGTAATAAAAATGTAATTTTTCCAAAATATTGTAAAGAAAAATCGATACATTTTCACAATCGTTTTGCTATATCGTAAACTAAGTCGAAACTACTTAGTAGAAGTCTGAAATGCGACTATGAATAGAGGTAAGTTTTAAGTTGGTACTTAAATTTAAGTTGCAACTTTGTTAGTTTCGACTTAGTTGCTGGACTATGAATACGCGCCAATGCGATTATGGATTTGGAATATCCCGAAATCCCGGGATCACAATTTTCCTCATATTTTGGCATCCATAGTACATACACATGTATACTCTTAGAAATTTATTTACTACATTTCAGATAACAACTTCTAACATCTCGACTTGAGATTGAACTAAGCGCATGCCAAGAATGAATCTTTCGTCACGATACCGCACTCTTGAAAGTAGGATTTGTATGTATATTGTATATATGTATGTACATATGTAGGTGTGGATATGACTAACAAGTCAGTTACTAAATGATAAAAATGCTGAAATAACTACATGCCACATACAATGGTTTGGCTTTTTGGGTGATTGCTGAAGTTGTTCATGGCCCATGACCAATTCAAGTTGAGTACAGGGATACATAAAACGGATGCATGAGTATTTATTTAGAATTGTAAAATTAATCCTCTCGTCCAGCGTTGCCGTTTTCACTCCGATCGGAGTCACACTGAACCCTGTAAAAGGGCATGTTTTTGCCTTCTTCAGCATGTGTAGCCCAGGCATTTCATAATAGTCTATTTGCCGTACAACCCGGGTCAGATCCGGTAATTAGAGAATAACCGAAATATTTGCTCTCAAAAATGGAACAATGTCCAGAAGTACGGGAACGCAAAAAACCACATTTCGTGCCCAGAATTTGAGAAATAGCTGATTCAAGTGGTTTTTGTTATCGACACTTAAATGCAAACAGCTGAAAATTTAATTTTTGTTTTGTTGTATTAATAAAAAAGTACATAAAGATTGAAAATACATGTAAACACAAAATAGCTGATATCCGTTTATACCCAGAGAAAAGTTCCGGGCTGTTACGGACAGGAATAAGAAGACTCTTACGATCCAATACGTTAAAATTTTCTCTATTATATATATATATATTCTCTATTACCCATTTTTTTAGTACGGAGATGATTTCTGTTTTGGTCACCGGCGCGATCCCACGTTGCGTATGGGAAAGAACCTACTTAATATTGTCGTTTTAAGCAACCATCTAATTTTCAGGGTAACTATCCCTCTCGAAAATGCTTCAAGGGGAAGAAAATGAACCTTTGTTGCCTTACAAGAGTGTTTTAGGAAACGAACACAACATTTTTTCACCGTTTACCTTTGTTTTTGAATCCAACACGAAAAGAGAAAGGGGAAATCGAAAGACGACATTTTTTGGTAGAAACGAAAATACCATAAACATTCTTCTATATAAGATTAACTTCGCTCATGCCTTACATGGAACAAATGCGTAGAGCCGTTTGCAAAAAAAAAAACAAATATTAAAACTCTACGCAAATACTTAGCCACTCCAAATTTGTAAAATATTTTACGCAAATTGAATGGGCTATGAAATTGCATAGGTACTGATTAAAAAGTCGGAAGCTCAACGCTTCTTTGAATTTCCCCTAATTTTGTATAAATTTGGAAACTTTGATTTATATAGTTTTTTTAAAACTCGAACCAAGTTAAAATATAAAAATTACAAAATGTTAGCTTAAATTTTTCTTTTAAAATTTAAAACGAATAGGTGTGGGCAGCTATATGCACGCAGGCAAGTGTATGTTTATAACCCAAATGAGTTTTACATATCGTCGTTTAAAGTACAAAACCGCGTATCAACCNTTAGCTTAAATTTTTCTTTTAAAATTTAAAACGAATAGGTGTGGGCAGCTGTATGCACGCAGGCAAGTGTATGTTTATAACCCAAATGAGTTTTAGTCGTTTAAAGTACAAAACCGCGTATCAACAAAATGCAAAGCAAAGCAAATGCAAAGAGGTTGCATAAATTATTTTCTAGAGAGTAAAAACAGTCATATTTCAAAGTGGTTCCCGTTTTTATAAAGCAGTCGCATTTCTGGCTAGTATATTTCAGGACGAATGGATAGGGATTGAGACAAGAGCTTCTGTGAGCAAATCCAATTTTTGGCAGCAAATGGCAGTTGCGCGGTTTTGCAGAATGACGATACGCGGTTTTGTACTTTAAACGACGATATGTACTTCGTCCAACGTTTAGTTTGACACTACGGAAAACCCAAGAACACTCCCCTTTTTGGCTCATTTTACTCCGCTCGAAAATCATAAAACGGCAACGCTGCTCTCGTCATACGTGCACGCATACATGTTCATATCCGTCATTTCTCCCTATCCTCCCTGCTAATGCTTTTGCTTGACATTTGTACACTCGGTGTCAGGCAAGTTAAAAATGAATTTGTCATCGATAAAAATGTCAAATGCCTGCAGATTTTTACCGGCAACTTTCGAAGTCAGAACAATACATCAAATCGTTGTGCCGTTGCTGATTGATTTGCATTAAAAATTTCTTTATATTTTGTATATGACATGATTGAATTGGCCTCTGGTGACTGCTGCACAGTAGATATTAAATATTATTATATTTATACAAACATACATACCTAGATAGTACATATGTACTATTTACTACATTTACCCGTGCGCATATCGAGATACAAATGAATGCACATACTACATATGCAAGTACACATTTAAAACATCGGATGTAATTTTTGAAAAAAACTGATTACATCGGTTTAATTTTTAATAATTCTAGTTCAGTGATAAGACCACTGTTTGCCCGAAAAGAAGACGGAAAATGTTGTCGCACGTATAACTCTGTTTATATTTCTGAAACGTTCTGTAAAAACTGAAAGTTTTTCATTTATCCTTATAATAATCCTCAAAAGCTACATTTTATATACAGACACTTCTTTTGTATCTCTTGTTCTTTTAAAGATAAATGTGGTTTTAAGTGGTCTTTAACGTTACTTTGTTTGGAAGCCAGTTATATGTAACGTCACACATACGAAAAACTTGGCGAACACTGTAAAGTTAAAAATTAAACTAAATTATTTTAATAATGAGCAAGGTTCAAAGAAACTATAAAAATATTAAATTTTGGATAATACACGTTGATGACAAATCTATAATCCGAAATATGTGGTTTTTAACGTTACCTACTATACTAGACGAGAATTTGCGAATGGGTACCTCACTAACACGAGAAGAACATTAAGTCCCACTACGTCGGTATTTTCGTCAAGTTGCAAACTAAAAAATTCACAAGTTTTAAAACTTTTTATAAGTTCCTTCTCGAATGCCTCTAATATCGTGTTGATTCGCTATTTCACAGTGTGATTGTGAAGTTCCAAAGAATAAGTAACATATACACGAGCGCGAAGCTGCTGCGCTTGTTACGAGAACAGCCCAGCCAGCAAAAAATCCAAAAATTAATCCGAAAGCGAGAACAAAAGCGGATGAAACGCGGATTAGGTCTACAAAAATACCGAAAATGGTTGTAAAAAGGGTACTCAATTATTATTTCTTATAAATATGTATAAGCCCAGTCTCTTGAAAATAAAATTTATTAGATATTTAACTATAAAAAAGACCCTACCCCCTAATTTTATTAGTTTGTATGAGAAATATTATAGCCTATTTTTATAGATTTTTTAAGGATCATTTAGAGGTCGCGACCTGTCGATTTAGGCCAGAAAATACGATTTTGTAGATTTATGAGTTTTTGAATATTTTTGATTCGATTTCGAATATGATTTGATAAGAGAATATATAGGCCTTTAAAATGATGTATAATAATCTATTGTCGGACTTGGCTTGTTGGGATTTATTAAAAAACACATATTTCTCTTAATTTTTTAATTTCCACAACTTCAAAATATTTAGTATTATCTAAAATTATATATTTTTAAAGAAACTGATAGCTCATTAATTGCAATCGCATAAAAATTGTCGAAGTTAGGCGACTTTTCTTAAACACGGCCTTGAATTTATATTGTTTATTAACCGGACTTTCAGATTTTTTGAGCAGCATGACTAAAGAATTCATCAATATTTATTCAAAATTGATATATACAATCGCTCTTGTGTATCTCAAAAACTACTCAACCGATCTCAACCAAATCTGGTGTACACATTGTGCTTAGACTCCTTAAGTACCGTCTTGAATATTTTTGAAAATCGAAATCAGTGTCGGAGCCACAGCCGCTAAACTTCAACGTAGAATACGTGATATTATTAAGATCACATTCAAGTTAAAAATGGTACCTACATGAAATATTCGTTTTGATTGTATTGAATTAAATTTAATAAATCAATACGAATTGCAAAATATTAATAATTAGCAATAGAGAAGCAGATACACATTAACTTCAATCATATGCACCTTCATCTTATAAATACATTACATATATGCATTGACGTGTATCACTACTTCGATTCATTTTTATTTCCTTTCGCCTGGCATTTGTATTACTTTTTATATTAGCCTTGGTCGCCGTATTAATATTCTTCTTCGTGTTCGCGCTCTTCTTCGCATTATCTTTGTCTTCGGATTTGTGCATAAGTTAGCTATGACTTCTGAAACAGCTGGCAACCCTCCTAAATATAGTTAAGAAATAAACAAATCTCTTGCGTCTCCTAAATACTGATCAGAGAAATAAAGCCTTTTGAACCCCATTTCATTTGACACCCATATATTTAATAATTGCTTTAAATTATTAAATAATTTCAGTTTGCCTTTTTAAACAGGTGGCAACCCTCTTTAGTATTCTAAATATTCAAACTAAGGATAAGGTAGCAAGCCTTCGTTTCACGTCATATTTTAATATTTCATTTAACTTATGCATACTTTAATTAAACTCTAATTTTAAACAAAATACATATTTAAATTGTGTATGTAATTCCCTTAATTCAAGTTGAATTTAATTTCTGAATCATGTGGCGATCTTCTTAAAAAAAGTTCAGAAAAAACATTTTTAACCCATGTCATTTTATACCCATACTTCAATAATTCTTTTGACTTATTTAATAATTTGAGTTGAACTTTTAACACAGGTGGCAACCCTCTTTAGTATTCTAAATATTCAAACTAAGGATAAGGTAGCAAGCCTTCGTTTCACGCCATATTTTAATATTTCATTTAACTTATGCATACTTTAATTAAACTCTAATTTTAAAACCAAATACATATTTAAATTGTGTTTGTAATTCCCTTAATTCAAGTTGAATTTAATTTCTGAATCATATGGCAATCTTCTTAAAAAAAGTTCAGAAAAAACGTTTTCAACCCATGTCATTTTATACCCATACTCAATAATTCATTTGACTTATTAAATAATTTGAGTTGAACTTTTAACACAGGTGGAAACCCTCTTTAATGTTATAAATGCTCAACCTAAAAATTTCTCAATACATACTCCTTTGTTTGACGCCAATATTTCATATAATTTAATTTAATTCGACTTTTCAAACAGAAGGCGATCTTGTTCAAATAATTTTAAAACCGAATCCTCGTTAAACCTTTTTCGTCTTAGACTTGTATCGTGATACATATTTAAATTATCTAAAACTCTTAATTCAAATTGAATTGAATTATAAAATCAGGTGACAACCCACCTACATGCAGTTTGGAAATAAATTTTCTTCAAGGCAACATAAGACGTATTCANAGAAATAAAGCCTTTTGAACCCCATTTCATTTGACACCCATATATTTAATAATTGCTTTAAATTATTAAATAATTTCAGTTTGCCTTTTTAAACAGGTGGCAACCCTCTTTAGTATTCTAAATATTCAAACTAAGGATAAGGTAGCAAGCCTTCGTTTCACGTCATATTTTAATATTTCATTTAACTTATGCATACTTTAATTAAACTCTAATTTTAAACAAAATACATATTTAAATTGTGTATGTAATTCCCTTAATTCAAGTTGAATTTAATTTCTGAATCATGTGGCGATCTTCTTAAAAAAAGTTCAGAAAAAACATTTTTAACCCATGTCATTTTATACCCATACTTCAATAATTCTTTTGACTTATTTAATAATTTGAGTTGAACTTTTAACACAGGTGGCAACCCTCTTTAGTATTCTAAATATTCAAACTAAGGATAAGGTAGCAAGCCTTCGTTTCACGCCATATTTTAATATTTCATTTAACTTATGCATACTTTAATTAAACTCTAATTTTAAAACCAAATACATATTTAAATTGTGTTTGTAATTCCCTTAATTCAAGTTGAATTTAATTTCTGAATCATATGGCAATCTTCTTAAAAAAAGTTCAGAAAAAACGTTTTCAACCCATGTCATTTTATACCCATACTCAATAATTCATTTGACTTATTAAATAATTTGAGTTGAACTTTTAACACAGGTGGAAACCCTCTTTAATGTTATAAATGCTCAACCTAAAAATTTCTCAATACNAAAAAGTTCAGAAAAAACGTTTTCAACCCATGTCATTTTATACCCATACTTCAATAATTCATTTGACTTATTAAATAATTTGAGTTGAACTTTCAACACAGGTGGAAACCCTCTTTAATGTTATAAATGCTCAACCTAAAAATTTCTCAATACATACTCCTTTGTTTGACGCCAATATTTCATATAATTTAATTTAATTCGACTTTTCAAACAGAAGGCGATCTTGTTCAAATAATTTTAAAACCGAATCCTCGTTAAACCTTTTTCGTCTTAGACTTGTATCGTGATACATATTTAAATTATCTAAAACTCTTAATTCAAATTGAATTGAATTATAAAATCAGGTGACAACCCACCTACATGCAGTTTGGAAATAAATTTTCTTCAAGGCAACATAAGACGTATTCATATTGAAGTAATTTATTTAACCTATTGCTTATATTGAATCTAACTTTGTAACAAGGTGGCAATCCTCTGCAAAATATTTTCAAACCACAACCTCTTTCGTCTGATGGATCAGGATATACATTTCAATTCTTCTGCCTTTATTTAAGTCGAACTTGCTTTTTAAAACAGGTGGCAACCATCCTACATATAATTAAGAAATATAGCCTTTTCAAAACCATTTCGATCGATACTCATAGTGTAATGATTGATTTAACTAAAAAATAATTTTAATTAAATTTTTTTGATCAGGTGGCAAGTCTTTTTGAAAAAATAAGAGGGTATTGCACGTCGATACGCCAAGCCCTTTAATTTGATATCTCATTTTGTAAAATCGAACGAACGGTACAGATCTGATATGACGAAAAAATTTTCGCGTATTATCAATTCATATGTACATACTAGGGATGCCAAAATACCAGCAAAATTGGGATCCCAGGATTTCAGGATATATTTTAGGTAATCCCGGGATCCCGGGATTTATCCCGGGATTCAAATCGAGTCATAAATTTTATGAATATGAGTAAAAATTCAATATCTGAAAGCATTTAAACATACCATGAAATAAAACTATTTAAAATTTACGATAAACTGATTGTGAAACTCATATATCGCTAGCTTAGAGTGAAAAGTTGCTAACTTCACTTTTAATGAAAAATCATATTTTGATATAGGAGGCTAGATAAATTAATATTGCATCGTTTCGAAAAGGTCCTTGTTTTATGTTTTCTCGTTTATATTCAATGAAAGGAAAATTTGCTAAGGCCAAAAAAAGCTCCTAAAATTCGATAAGGCCAAAAAAAATCGACATCTTTTAATGAAGATCGAATCCCTCTGATTCGTATGGGANTCTCGTTTATATTCAATGAAAAGAAAATTTGCTAAGGCCAAAAAAGCTCCTAAAATTCGATAAGGCCAAAAAAAATCGACATCTTTTAATGAAGATCGAATCCCTCTGATTCGTATGGGGCTTTGCTTTGCTTTAAACAGGCAAAATGTTGTATTGAAAGTTTTGCGAAATACTTGAACAAAATGACTATATGAAGTTTTTTCCTCTCCTGTACAATTTTTAAATTGGGACTTAGCAACTTTGCACTCTACGCTAGCGATATTCATTTATTCAATCAGACAAATTTTAAAGTAAAACATTTTTTTAATTGTATTGTAAAAACCATGTGATTGAGGAACGTATACATCACAAATAATAATTTAAATCATTATACCTATTCTACATTTCGATCGTAGTTCCGTTTTTCTAAGTTGCAAATTTGTTGACGGAGAACGTTTCAATTGTTATTTTAGTGGGTTTAAATAATAAAATTTTATAAAAAATTTAAGTAAAATATACTGTGTATGATTGTAAAAGTCATCATAAATGAATTTTCTCGATTTCTGTGTTTTCGCGAGCGGTAATACGGGCAATACGAAAAATTGGTTCAAATAATGGAAACCAAAAGGGATATTGCGCGACGTTTTCAAAGTGGAAGTCCAGGCGTTTTTGTTTACATTATCTTAAATAAGACTGTGAAATGCACTGAATACAATTTATTCTTTTTATATAAAATTAAAATGTGAAGTTACATAAAAAAGATGCTTTTATTATTGCACTCGTTTTTACTAACTTTTTAAAAAGAGGTGCGTATGTTGTCTCGAATTCGATTTGCTATGGAAATATAAGCTTTGTTCTTCCCCTCCTCCTGACGGCTTTCAAAATGAGATTCATTCATTTGCGTTCAAATCTTCCACTCTGTAGTAAATGCAAATGTTGTGGAGTGCTCAAACAACGTTTATAATTTCACTGACTTTAAGCGATGAGTAATACAGTTCAAGATGAATTCCTTATGACTCTTCCTTCACTCATCTGAAAAAGATCAAACATGTCCCTAAATCTCCGCCTTTCAACTTCCGCATCAGCAATCTGGGACTCGTTCTTCTCTTCAAGCAATAACGCCGCGGCTATGGATTTCATTCTTATAATTATGAATCCACTTAAATTTTATTTTTAAATTACAGTGATGCTAGGTATATTTAGTTATTTTAAAATGTTTACAAACTTTAACTTCATATGCTGCTATAGTTTGGTGGAAAATATCTCTTTGTTTTGTTTCGATATCATACATTCCTAGGCAAACAGCTGATTTCGAAAGATGTTTTCTCTCTTCCTCTTCATCTTTCGTTTCGATCGTAATGGTCTGATTATGCATACTTCGCATAACTTCGCACAACTTCGCATAAACTTCAAACTGTGATTTCGTATGTACTTTGTATGTATTTGGTATGTATTCCATTACCCAGAAATTAGCAGAACTTTTAAGAACTTAGCGATCTGTTGAGTTTAGATTTTGCTTCACATTTTCTTAAGTTACACTTTTAGTGCACTGGTACAAATGGTTGTGCGAAGTTATGCGAAGTATGCATAATCAGACCCTAACGCAGAATACCTAAGTTCGATTCCAGCGGAGCGGAATGCGGGAACGTAATCGAAATGCAGAATAGGGCTGAATATGTTTATTTTATTCAAATATATGGGAATAAATGATTTTCCATACAAAATCACTTCGCAATCATTTTGCAAGCACGTGCATATAGAGTCGACCGATTCCAATTTTTTTTCAGGTACCGATGCCGATGCCGATTAATCGGCTTATGGGGAAAGAATCGGCCGATACCGATGCCGATGCCTATCCATAAAAAATTACAAATAAATGTATTAATTCATAAAATCTGTTCATTTCACGGAGCTAAAAAAAAAACAAAAGAAAAGAAATAATTGAATTAATTGGCTTGTTATGCAACATTACATACATGTGTAATACATACATATGTATGTGTAAAAATATATGTACTTATATCACATTTATGTACATTACATGAAACACTTTTTTATATGGTGCTAAGCAAAAAATATTTAGGAACATAAAATTTCATTTCGTTTTGTACTAAAATACACTCTTTTGTACTCAATGCATAAGAACTTATATGTTAGGTATGTATGTACATTAGCGTGGTCCAAAAACAGTAAACTCGAAATTGTAATGCTCTCACCCCCTAGGATTGTTCTATATCGAAAAAAAGTATACCCATATTTTTTTATTTTGAAATCAAAAAATATTGGAGGTCGCTCAAAGCGCTCAAAGTTTTCCATGTTTTTTTATATGGAAAAAAAAACACTTTTCGTAGAAATGGTATAGAATTCTTGAAAACCAATATTTTTCGATCGGAAAACTCTGGTTCTCTTCAGGAGACTTTCAGTAATAAGACCCAACTGTTTATTTAACCATTTTTTAATACTAACGATTTTTTATTGGTTTTTGTGGGTTTTTGGCGGACCTATAAATTAAAGGTGCGATGAAAAATGGTTAAATAAAAATTCGAGTATTATTATTGGGAATCTCCTGCAGACAAATTGAGTTCTCTCATAGAAAAATATTGATTTTTAAGAATTCTATACCATTTCTACGAAAAGTTGTTTTTTCCCCATACAAAATACATGGAAAACTTTGGGCGCTTTGAGCACCTCTAAATATTTTTTAATTTTGAAATAAAAAAATTGAGATACATTTTTTTCAGTATAGAACAATCCTAGGGGGTGAGAGCATAAAAATTCCGACTTTACTTTTCCCACGTGTATTTTTGGACCACCCTAATGTACATACAAATAGTGGTCCACAAAATAAAAGAATTGCGATATTTTGACCGATTTTGTCTTTTTTATTTAATGTTTATTATTTTTTTTTTATAAAAGTCTAGCTGGTATACAACAAACACCATATACATTCAGATTTCAAACTTTGTACAAAAATTAGAAAAATGCTTCTTATTTTCATCAAAATTTCAAACAGTATGCAGTTTTGTAGACCATTTCATTCTAGTATAATGAAGTGCAAGTTTCAAGCTGCTATAAAATCCGTTAATTGTTGGCAATTTTTTTTGCTGGCAGTGTTCTCCATATAAAAGAAAATTGTCGCACATACTTTTGTATGGAAAAAACGTGAAACACCTTCAACAAAAAAAAATCTTTTTTAAAAGCTGTCTGCAAATGTTTTTTAATGTTGGCTGTCGCTTCAACTGAACATTTGAAAAGAAATTCCAAAGAATCGGCGAAAAAGGCCGATGCCGCTGCCGATGCGGATGCTCAATTTTGTGCCGATACTAGCCGATGCCGATGCCGATTAATCGGTCGGACTCTACGTGCATACGCTGGATGTGTGAAGCTGAAATTAGTCGAGAACGCAGAACGTATACTTAAACGCAGTCTGTATACGCAGAATTTTGTCGATTACTGGAGCCCTCAGTGTTGCTTACTACACTGTTGCCACTCTTCAATGCCTTTTCATAAACTTACCCTTTCAACCACAATTTTTCGTGCTATAATAGATTGTAACTAAATATAAACTACTTAGTTTTCAACAAAAACCTTATTTAACAGTAAATTTCAAATATTTTAAACATATTTCGAATAGGAACTTATAACTTTTTACCATCTGCAAAACTGACGAAGTGGCAACCATCTAAAGAAGGAGAAATCAGCTGACACGGAAAAATCTAAATTCCGCAGATTTCTGCGCTACGGGCTACAACTACAGAAAAATTCTGCGGTGTTCAGTTTTCATTTACATGGCGCTTTGGTAAGACAGATCGTGTCAGCTGACTCGGGTTTACGTACCAGTAGGTTTACGTTCTTGACTAATTTCAGCTTGAAAAGGAGCAAAAAGTGTGTGTGTTTGTAGGTATTTCGGCTTTTGAGTAACACATGCCGCAAAATTTTTAGAACCTAACCAGAGCGTATGTATGTAAATACATACATACGTACATACATATCGCACACCATCTTCAACACAAAATAATACGTTTGTCAGAAAATGCGAAAAACTATCATATGGGCAAGGGCGACTTTACCTCAGGTGTTTTTTTTTAACAAATTAGCTCCAGCTTTTGCTGAAAGGTAAATAGAAGCTCTTTGTACAGTTTATCATTATTTAGTACATAATTTCAAAAATGCAAAAAGTTGTGACTCTTTTGAAGACGGTGTGTGATATATTGATTGCAGTTAGTGTTGATGTGTTTTTCTCTTAATAATTTATGTGCATATGTATGTACTAGGGATGCCAATCCCGGGATCCCGGGATTCCAGGTGTTTTTGACGTTCCGGAAATTAAGGCAAGCAAATCCCGGGATCCCGAAAACTTTGAAATATCGAATTGATAGTAAGAATTTGTTTATGAATTTTGAAGTATGATTTTTGTAAAATGCTGTTTTGACTGCAATTAACAAAACGCTTGAAACTGTACTTTTAAGTTGCAGTCTGAGCCTTTTTTGAAGAAGATTTCAATGAATTTACTCATAGCGTAGCTAATGAGAACGAAACAGAGAGTTTTAAGGAAAAGTTAGATAATTTTTTAGATCAATCTACTCAAAACATCCTCAAATCGAAAAACGAGAAACGTGCTGGTAAAAGAAGTTCAAATATTTTGTAATGGAGGAGATAGGAGTCATTATTTTCAAATGGATTATATCTACCTTTTGGCAGTTCAGCCTAAAAGTGTTGATGCCGAAATATGTTTTTCATCAGTAGGTTTTGTATGTAAAAACTGCAGGTCAAGCTTAGAAGACTTCGCTTTGAATGCTTTGCTGCTCTTATAAAAACATTTTAAGTGCAATAATAACAACACCGGAAAAAAGGGATGTATGTTCTATCCAGACCCACGTACCAACATGTATTTCGAACCGCTGAATCCGACTCTGAGATCCGTTTGACTCGTACACCCTCAAAATTTCTAGTAAATTGCGAAAAAAATGGCACAAAATTCTCCATTCGCCATTTCTTTATAGAGTAGAATAAACATGTTTAGAAAAATTGTTTTTGTAATTTTTGTTTTATGTTTTTTTATTAATCGTTACTTTCAAAAGTACCTGGT